>NC_056743.1:1098603731-1098628731 GCF_019279795.1 Protopterus annectens
TCTCTAGCTGTAGCAGTGAGAACAACTTTCAGGAAGCCACTTTAAAAAGAGTTGGAGCCAGTGTAAGGGTTAATGTATTTTTTATGTATTCTACTCCTTTTGGCACTTTGGAATTTTCTTTTCTTTCATCGTGAGCAACATTCATCATGATAACTTCCTATAAAGGAAAGATGGCCTCTATGTGCCCGCAGCACGGCATTGCCATCAGTCACTGTACTGTTTCTTTTCTGCAGAAAGACCTGTTTAGTAACATATTTACTGTGCCCTCATCGTTCGGCTCCATTATTTTAATTTCAGATGGTCTAATCTATCAGCTGCTTCCATTTAAACTACAGCAGTGTATTATCTGAGAACAGCTGAGCATAGCGGCTGGGTCATTTCTATGTTTACTGATTAACTTTTTTGATGAACTGCTGTTTTAAAGTTTAGGCAAAACCTTTGCTTCCTGTGATGTACACTTCATTAAAAAGAAGTGCAATTTTCCAAAGACAAGGCCTCAGTGCACAAAGTCATACTATTGTTGAATTATATCATTATTAGATTCAGTGTGCAATACACACAGGAATAGCAAAAGGCAGAATTTCTCCTTCCATCCATTCATGCTCACAAACTGAAGCTCTGAGCCAGCTAATGAAAAACAGAGATCAGATCAAAAATGTAAAATGTTTCTCAGACTTAATTATGTGATGATACACAAGGCCTAATCACAATCATGACTCAGGCTAATTTGCCTTTGCAGAGTCCCAAGGACACATTCAAGCACATCCCTTGGACAAGGTGCGGTGCATACAAATTTAGCACCCTCGTCATGCTAACAAAGAAGCACCTCTACTTACTTACACAACACTTTGAAGTGGTGAGTCAACAGCCTGGTGGAAAAGTGTTCCCTTCCTTAAACAGGCACCTTTTTATAACTGGCTATTGCTAAGAATAGAATACACAAAACCCTAACAGATATAGTACTAACTATATACACACCTACATTCTTCTCTGCCAGAGCAGGCCTTTGGTCCTATGATATTAAAAACAAAAAAAAAACCTCTTACCTGACAGCCAGATACAAAATCTTCAGCAACTGTCTAAAAATTACCATGTGAGAAAAAAAAACAGTGCTTAGTTGTAGGACTGACCACTGTATGCTTTACAAATTGATTTTCATGAGTACCCTATTTACGCATGTTATATAATGTCACACAAGTCCTCGTCTTCAACAGAAGTTGGATATTTTAATGACTGGGGTTGTGTACATTGATGCCAAAGAGGTATAGATCTAACACACACAGATGCACAAACACATGCCCCAGCATGCCTCATGAAGGAAAATTGCTTCCCTAGTAGGAACAATCTCAGAGAATCACAGAATCAGCAAGAACCAAATTGACTCATACAGCAGGCAACAGGGATTCACAAATAGCCAGCATGCAAAGCCATATAAGTAAACAAAGTGAATAAGGATGCATCACGTGTAAAGGAGTAATGCACAGAAGACCTGCTTTGACTTGGTAGAAGACATATTTACACACTCTTTTCTATCTTTTAAGGGCATCTGTCAACAAGAAAAAATAAGCATGGAATTATTCATATAAGCATCTAAGAGAAATCAAAGGTCAAAAGGCAGAGAGTATTGCAGTTTGCTTTCTGGCACACAGATAGAATCCAGCTCAGATGCTGGACAGCAGGCTTTAAGAAGAGGTATCAGTTGTGTTAAGGCCACTCAAAGTTAGAAAACATCATGTGCTCAAAAAGCAGAACTCTTTCCTTGGTGGGGGGATTAGCAGTGCCCAAAAGGAATTGGATAAATCTCTAAGTATATAAACAAGGGACAGATGTATGTAAGGAACTCCTATATTATTCAGGTAACATTTCAAGCAGGAAAAATGTGGATTTTCCTAGACATCACCATGCTTTTTCTGTTGAACAACTATAAGCATATACTGATGAAGAAATATGGCCTATCAATTGTACATTAGCATTGCAATTGGGTCCCTGCAGATGTACCCCTCAATGTTTTCTGCATGTATTCATCAGCTTTAGAAAACAGACTCACAAATGAGTGGTTAAGGGACAGAAAATAATGCACCAATAATAACACAAAGTCAGCTACAGGAAGTGGCCCAGCAAGGCAGACGACTTACCAATGAGTTAGTATCATGTGGTTACTCAGTGAATACAGTCTCCTATATTATAATTTCTTACCAACACAGTATAGTGAATATGGACTGGACTCGAGAGTACAGGTACTGGGTTTGAGAGCTACTGGCTCAAACTATTGTTTGACAGTACAGGGAATGAAGGCTGTGAGTCGTTAACGAGCTGTTTCCTGTAGACCAGGGTTTGAGTTGCTCTTCCTTTATTTGCCTACTGTGTGACTTTGAGCAAGTCATTTGATCAGACAGTGCTCTGGGGAAACTGATCTAGGCTCCTCAATGCTCTGCTTGATTGCATGCCTAGTAACTAGCTATGACCCTAGTGCTGAATATCTGCTCTGTTCACATATGAGGCAATAACTTTAAGAATTTCAGTAAGATGATACATTTAACTTACTCATTTGCTAAAATGTTAAAAATATTATATTGATTCACTATCAAGTGACCCTTAATCCCTCCCACTGACATCTTGTTTCACAATACCTGCCATCAACTTGACGTTCACTAATGAGTCTTGGACAAGAAGACCTATCATCTGTCTTCACATCCCAGACAGAGCTACTGAACCCTCCCAGTCCTGTTTAACTAAAGGGAGTAATGCACATCCAGTTTCCATGCTCACAGTGAAGTGACATCTCTGAGCACAGCTGGACTACATTGCCAGTCTCCCCTGCTTGCTGTAGAACATGCAGGGAATATATACTGCTGTTGCTGCTGCTGTGGATATGGGCCTGCCCCATGCACACCTAAAACTAGGCTTCACACTATGAACAGAGTCTTTGGCCTAGCTTCCCAGGCCCATTTCTCAGCACTCTGTCTAGGTTTCTGTACCTTCAAATGTTCACTTGTCCACATTAACTGTACTTTAAATACACACACACACACACACACACAGACACACACACACACACACACACACACACACATTTCCAGGGAAGGTTGGTAATTTTCGTAGGACACTGCCACCACTGCAGACTACCATTTGCATTTGAGGACCTCCAGTTACTAATTCAATCTTGTTAATAAGCCAAATAATCATGAAAATGACAGTGTATAGCACAGTAGACTGGCCATTTACAGGTGGACGCCAGTCTTCATTTAAGAAAAAAAATCCTCTTATCAAATAAATAAATAAACAGGCAATAATCCACAAGTTATTTTTAAGTAAAAACAGTGACAGTGGCTGAACAGAAAGCACAGTCTCTTTGCATACCGAAAGATCAGAAGACTTGCTTCTTTTTCAGCATCAGGTAATTGGACTCATTTTCAGATCTTGACATTGCAGTGCAACATAAAGGGTGGTGCTGTACTCTTAAGTATGCTGTCCTTCTGATGAGACATTAAACTGAGGACCCATCTGCTTGGGCTGCTGTTAGCTCAGGGGAATATAAAAGACACATCAAAAAGTCTAGGGGAATTTCTCCACTGTCCTAGCCAAATATCCCTCCCCGGTCAGTATAAATCCCACAGATGGTCTCCGCTGAAAAGAGGCCACTGGCTTAGGAGGAGTAACCCAGTCAACAAAGCATAAAATAAGCTTAAAATAAAATAAATATTTAATAAATAAAAATACTTTACTTAAAAAGAATGAGTTCAGCAGTACAGTTAACAGCCAAACATATATTGAAATATATTGAAGTTTTCGAGTCGGGTTCTTAGAACATCTGAGAAATATTAAAAATGAAAAGGTAGAAAGCCCTTTAGGCTTTCATTTTAAAAAATATCATAACAGTGATGGTAAGAATTTAACAGGCACAATTTTGGAAAAAGTACATTGTGTGAAAGGTATGTGCTTGAAGAATAAACTACAATGGAAAGAAGCACTGTTTATTTTAAAATTTGACACTTTACACCCTAAGGGGTTAAATAGAGAGCTTGATTGGAAATGGCTGCTGTAATTAAGTGCTTTTTTAATTGTTTTATTAGAATAGTTTTTTACTATATAAAGGAATGAGAAATGGGTTTTGTCATACTCTGTTAAAAGGCTTATGCCGAGGGGCTGGAGAACATCAATTGTTGGTACTATAAAATAAATTCTTTGGATATACTGGCTGAGTCGTTTCCTGGACTATTTTTCCTTCTTGGTGGTTTAATATACTTTTATCAATGGCCAGTGATCCTTCCTTTCAAACTCCCAGAATTTTTCGTGAGGAACTGGGAGATACTACTCAAAGAACTTTTGAACAAAATATTCTACAGGTGGGAGAACGTTTGCCTGATAGAGGTATGAATTCTACATCCCAACTGGGAGAGTCACAGAAGATTTGGGATAAAGTGCTGTTGGATGGATGTCAAAAACGGACTGTTAATCCATTCTCCACTATAGGACAACATCATACTGCAGCTATGTCAGCTGAATTACAAGGTACTGTTAAAAAACTTGAAAGTTTACTTTTTAAAGAAAATGCAACACATTATAACATTATTAGCTTACAAAGGTATCTGGAGCTGAATATTACTCCAAAGGGCTTAAGACCTTTCAAAAATCCTTCTACGCCCTTTGATGAAAAAAATGTAGAAGATGTACAGTTTGCTAAAAGATGGGCGATGGCAGCACATTGCTGTACAACAGAATGGGTGGCCATCCTAGTCGAAAGAGATTTGTTAAAACAAAAACTGATTAAAAATGACATTGCAAAGCTGTGCTCTAGTTTATGCACTTCTCTGACGGTCCCTAGATTTGAGGGCATGTTAAAAGATCTTAATGAGAAATTACTGAGTAAAACCGAGACTTTGATTGACAGAAAAATACACAAATTGCAGAGAGATCTGAGGGATTATGCAAATGAGACTGCTTTTACCAATAAAAACCATCTGAAAACTATGGGCGGGTTTTCTGGTAAAAGAATGGTAAAGAAAAAACATGGTGTCTCGTTTGCTTCATCTGAAGCAACAGAAGCTTCAGGAGAATGGTCGGATGAAAATGCAGACTTTCCTTCACTTCCTCCAGCTCAAAAAAGTGAATATATGTATGAACATTTTTATAACAGACCCAATACAAGTGAGAGAGGTCGGAAAAGGGGACAAGCAGATACGACGTGGGGCAAGCAACAACAGAATCAACAGGGGAAAAGGAAAAGATGGTATTAACTTTCTTAAAACTAATGGTGTTAATGACAGGTTAGATGAACATTATGTTTTTAATTTAACTGGCAGTTCTTTTTCAGATACTGAAATAGCAGTATTAAATTGTGGCATTAAGTTTATTCCTACTGTTGTTTCTAATATGCATACATTTAAAATAGATGTTTTTAAGCTAGTAAGAAAGTTACATCTTTTGTGCTTTTTTTCAAAGTCAAAAGAAAGAAATGTACAAGTAACTAATTCCTTTGATTTGGATGATTCTTTGAATGAGACAACTTCTATGGAATTTTTTTCTTGTGATTCTTTTTTTGAGAATGATGAAACTGTGAATGTTTGCTGTCTATTACCGACAGATGGGATTAGCATAAAAAGTAATTATATACCTCCATTTACTAATGAGGCAGTGAAATGTTTTTCCAGCATAGTGAATTATTCTATGCAGGATATTTTTAAAAAAAAGGAAAAAGTGTCTTATAATCTAACTAAAAATGAATGGGAGGCTTTAATGAAGATGAGATATAGAAAAGATATTATATTTAAGCCCTCAGATAAAGGCAATAAGTTAGTTATAATGACAGTAGAACAGTATTATAAGATGTGTATGGATAATTTAAATAATGAGGAAGTATATAGAATTGCTATATGGAAGGAATATGAAACAGCCTTGTCAGCATATAATGAACTAATAAATAGGGGATATAGACTTGGCTATTTTACCAAAAAAGACATAGAGAGGAAATTTTCCATAGAAAATTGTACTATGGCCAAATTTTACTGTCTTCCTAAACTACATAAAGATAGATATAATCCCCCGGGTCGTCCTATAGTGTCTGCTTGCAACTATTTTCTTCATAATATGGGAATTGTATTGCATGAATTACTTTTACCAAAGGTTGTGCAGTTGTCTTCCTATATTAGAGACACCTTTGACTTTCTGGAGAAAATTAATAAAATTCAGTGGAATGAAAATAGGTACTGGATAGTAATAGATGTTAAAAATTTGTATACTAATATTACACATGAATTAGGAGTGGAAGCTCTTAAATTTCATTTGGGTGAAACTCCACTTACTTATTATACAGTTGATTTAATACTGTTTTGTCTTAAAAATATTTTTTTTGAATTTAATGAAATTCTTTATCAACAAATTAAAGGTACAGTGATGGGAGCAGTTTTCGCTCCAGTATATGCAAATCTATTTATGGGTTATTTTGAAACCAAATTTCTGTATAGAATGTGCTTTTTCAGAAGTCATGTAATAGAATATTATCGTTACATAGATGATTTAATCTTTCTATGTGAAGGGGGTAGTTTGGATGTACATAATTTTATTCTTGACCTAGACTGTAATAATTTTGGTATAAAGTTTGATGGAGCTCAGTGGGGAGATAAAGTTACATTTTTGGATGTAAATTTGCATGTAAGAGGTAATAAAGTAGTAACATCAGTACATCATAAATTTGAAGGTGTGAATAATTTTATTAATGGGACTAGTTGCCATCCTCCACACTTAATATCAGCACTCCCCTATAATGAATTATTGCAAATTTCAAGATTAACTAGTGATGAACAACAAAAAGAATTAGAAATTGAGTTGACTTGTCAGAAATTTATCAAAAGAGGTTATAGTGTAGAAAGTGTAGAACAAGCTAAAAATAATTGGAATTTTAATAATCAAATTCATAAACAAGTAAAATATAGGGCTAAATCAGATAAAAATGTGTATAATCAACAAGTGGATAAAATGTTTTTTGTTACAACATATGGAACATATACAGAGAAATTAGTAGAAATTGTTATGTTTTATTGGACACATTTGTTACAAGATCCATGCTTGGGTGAATTGTTACCTCAAAAACCTATGGTGTCTTATAGACGTGGAAAAAGTATTAAAGATATGCTAGTTCATGCTTATTTTATTTTTTCTGCTGCCAGTCTAACTAAATGTATTTCTGATTATGGTTTTAAAGCATGTGGTCATTGTAGTATATGTAACCAAACAGTAAATTCTTTTGACTGTATAAATGGAAAGAAATTTAATGTGAATGGTAATTTTAGTTGTAACACAGAGGGTATTGTATATGTACTCAAATGTGAATGTAATTTATTTTACATAGGTGAATCAAAAAGAAGTTTTTGAGTCAGGTTCTTAAAACATCTGAGAAATATTAAAAATGAAAAGGTAGAAAGCCCTTTAGGCTTTCATTTTAAAAAATATCATAACAGTGATGGTAAGAATTTAACAAGCACAATTTTGGAAAAAGTACATTGTGTGAAAGGTATGTGCTTGAAGAATAAACTACAATGGAAAGAAGCACTGTTTATTTTAAAATTTGACACTTTACACCCTAAGGGGTTAAATAGAGATCTTGATTGGAAATGGCTGCTGTAATTAAGTGCTTTTTTAATTGTTTTATTAGAATAGTTTTTTACTATATAAAGGAATGAGAAATAGGTTTTGTCATACTCTGTTAAAAGGCTTATGCCGAGGCGCCGGAGAACATCAATTGTTGGTACTATAAAATAAATTCTTTGGATATACTGGCTGAGTCGTTTCCTGGACTATTTTTCCTTCTTGGTGGTTTAATATATATTGAAATATCCACAGGGAAAACAAAACATAATCTCTCTGAACACATAGATTATAAAAAAAGTGCATTTGTCTACAACTTAGACTTTTTTGCTACTTACTCTTAATTAAAATAATTTCTGGACCCTCAGCTACAATAGCTGAATTTCCAGACTACTTTAGAGGCAGAAACAAAATTGCTGAAACACAGACGTCCAAGTCTATTCATCACTGTGTACATCACAAGCTCCAGGATAGCTATTCCTCTTCAATCTTCTTTATTATTTCTCTTCTCTTCTTTCTGTTCTCGTTTTTTGTTCAAAAAAACACAGATGCACTTGAACAAAGCATACAGATAAATTTGTTTTCTTAGTCCTAGTTATCTATCTCCTTACAAAATTTTATAATTTCACTTTAGAGGTTTTTACCTTTCTGGCCTAGGAATAGCTATGGATCTTTTAATTAATGGGCAGAACAATTACAGCTTCTCTAATGTCTGTCATACATTTCACATCATATGTATAACTACAGTTAAAACTATTTTTATACTTTTTATACATTTAATAGAAAAAGGTCAATGGTTCATACATATTTTCATTTCACAAAAAATACATATTCCAGATTAAATTACATATTTTTTGTTTTACCTGATGGAAGTGTTATAAGTATTAAGTGCAGTTCACATACATAGTACATTCTGATTTAGAAAACCATGGCATATATATATTTTCAAACATTCCTGCTGCCACCTGCTACCCTTTAGTAGCAATTAACCACAACCACATCCCAAGATAAATGTAAGATCAGTTCTCTAAAGAAGGATAATTAATGAAACACTAACCCAGGATGGATGGATGACTGTCCCTGAAACTGAAAAAAGGATTGATGACTGATATTGTTTTAAAATGTATATGAATTAATAGTTTCACACCCCATGAGGGATGTCAGGCCATATTGCTGCCTACAATAAGTGAAATGGATGGATGAATTTGTCTCTAACTAATGAGCAACTAGGATGTTGGTGTAGCATCATCCCAGAACAAAGACATACTGTAGGCCCTATCCAGGTCTCATTTCCAAGTTAGGAAAGGTCACAGATATCCTATTCTGAGCAACTGAGAAGGCTCTCTCTATACTGTAAATGTTTATATTGGGGAGGGCATTTGCTTAATCAGCCAAATATTATAATTGTAATTAAAATTAATACTGCCTCAGCTAATGTACTCACCCAATACCTAAACATAAACTCAACTCAACTTCCCAATGATCTTCTAAATGGTACATTTAACCTGACTCAGATCACTGTCAGTCAAATAAAAAAAAAATATTACAAAAACATAAACTTACCTTTCTTGCTCCCGATCACATTTCCTCATAAATCATTCAGATATCTCCTGATGCTATAATATGCACTATAGATGCATTGATTAATAAAACCATTACTGAACTATAACAATCCTATATAACTCCTCTAATTAAAGAAGTTACACAAAATAACTTATTCAGTTACAGGCTTATTGTCATTCTGTCCCCACTCTTTAAAATATTTGAAAAACGGACACGCAGGTGGCATAGAGGAATTAAGCCCTGACTATGGCGAAGCCAACCCAGGCCTGAGTGACTGATGGAGCAACAGGGATGGATGGGTGTTACCCTCTATGGTGGGAAGGAAGTTCCATAGGCATCTCTTGTAAAGATTCCTTCTGGAGGTCGGAGGCATTACAATTAGAAGACATGGTCCAAAAATGGAATAGATTTGTGGGCATGGCTGAGCTGCTGCAGAGATGGGGTGATACATCACATGTCCTCATTGCATGCCTGCCTCTCGAAAGTTACCATGGGGATCAAGGAAGGAAGGAAGTAATAAGGGAATGTTAGAAAAAAAAAACTCCAGCAGATGTGTCCGGTTGGGACCTCCAGGATGTCCTTAAGATTCTGAAGGCCATTAGACCTGATGATAGACTTGGGGAACTGGGTAGAAAGACCATAGGATGAAGCAGAAGATAAAAAAAGATCCCCCCCTTAAAAAACTTGAAAAATACATCCACAAACAAGCTCGTCACCATCTATTTGCAAAGCAAATCTTATCTTCCAATTAGTTTGGCTTTTGACTGAATTATAGTACTGAAAATGACTTACTATCCTTACTTAAAACTATTAACTGCCACAGAATAAAATACTTTTCACAGCTTCACTATTCATAAATCTTTCCAAGGCCTTTGATAATACATGTCACTCTCTCCTTCACCAATGCTTAGCCAGAATGGCCCTTAGTACATATACCTCACCATGGCTAAAAAGTTACCTCTTACATTGATCACAGGCTGCCAAATGGTCGCAGATATATTGTATTCTGATGTTTTACCATTTACCGTATATATGCCACTAGTGTGTACTGCAGTGGTGGTGCTGTGGTAGCGTTGTCGCCTCACAGTAAGATGTTGTCCTGTTCGATTCTCAGCTAAAGCATCTTCTGTGTGGAGACATGCGTGAATGGGCATACCTTCGTTGAAGGTTGTGCATCAGAGCTGGCAACTCGGCATGTAAAAATCTACTGCCAATCATTAGTTCCTCTGTGGCGACCCCTTACTGGGAAAAACCGAAAGACACAACAACAACAACAACATACCAATAGTGTCCTATCTTATTTTATATCTTCATTAATGACATGTACACTTCAATTCCCATTGCCAGCTTTGTTCAGTACACAAATGATTCAGACCTTATCTGTTATGCTAGCTTCATCAACCAACTACATCATATTATTTAATTACATTTCAACAGAGTGAATAGATTCATAATTCCTCCTTAATGCCAATAAACCACAGATAATTATAAGTGGTTCAGGTAACATCTTTATGGACCAAAAATTACATTGGACTATAAATTACATTTCAACAGACACATTAAATACATCACCTCAAAAACACAGAAAAAAACAAGCTTGCTCAATAAATCCAAATCCTGAATGACCCTCTTCAAACGCAATCTGAACGATTGGATGGGTGACTGTAAATTCACCCCTGGGGTTTCACCTGTGTCTCTCTTGGACAGGGGCAACAGGTGATGATCATGGAAACAAGGGGAGAACTTGGCTAGGCTTGTAAGGGCCCTAGGGCCATTAGCCTAGTAACTTCCTCAGTAATTAACTGCCCAAACATTACTTCTACCACACCTTCTTTACTCATTGCCCATTCTCAAAAACATTACCAAAGCTCACCTACAAAATCGTGAACAAACTTACAACTTCAGTGCATATATGCTGCTAATGTCTGTAATTTTATTTATTTATTTATTCTCTGTTGACAAGGTTAGTCACACCTGACTAGTAGCTTCTTTTTAGGGGAGACAAGTGGAGGTATTTATATTACTATAAAACTCATCATTGCTCATAATAACATTGCATTAACTGTTAATTAAAATTAAAACATATGAATAATATTTTCTGCAACCAAAATAAATGTCCATTCCAAAATCATATAACCACCATAGTGAGTCTCTCTTTTCTGAACATATGGGTAAACAAGGAGACATCATACCTCCAAATCTTAGTAATGAAAATGTCATATTGGGTTTCTCTATAAATTAAGCACTCACTTAGCCTCTAACTGGCTATGCCCTTGTAAATTACCTTCTCCTGCTTTCACGCTCCCTTGCCTATATCTTGTCCTCCTACATTACCCAACTCGATAACGAACATGCAGTGCATGGAGCATGGTGATTACACTCCAGTATTTAGAAAATACAAATCTGTCAAGTACTTCTACAGTGTGCATCCAGATATTAACAAATGTTAAGCACCCTGTGCTTAACTTGTTAAGGTCAGGTTTCACACTAGGCTGTCATATCTGCTGGTACTGATCACCAAATGATAGAGACAATTTGTTTATCCCTGCTATCTATGCCAGTAATGGGTCCCTGACTTCCTCTTATAAACTTTGAAAGTTGCTAGAATAACAAGATTTGTGTTCTTCTCTAGGACAGAAAGTCTTAAATTCAAATGTATTTCATTATTTTGTTACTAAAATCCTCAGTGATTAGTCAGAAAACCATAGATTTTATGAGGGGCAGACCAAAAATATGACACAAAAAATGGACATTCTGCAAAAATCTAGACAGTTGAGAGGCATGGAAGGTGAGTGTAAACATAAGAGACTCCACTACGCTTTGTTTCTGACAATGCTTGCTAAGTGCTTTACAGCTTTGAAATCAGTCAAAACAACATTTTTTTTCTGTAACTAGTAGTACATGGAGCAGTAAAAGCTCTATGCACTACAAAGAATTATAATCAGGTCTCTGATCATACCCCTTAATTATTTGTTCTCGACATACATGCCAAGAAGCTCTTGAGGTGAATTTCTTGGCGTCCATGTCATGAGAACATAATAAGCAGGTTATTATTAGTGACCTGCTCATAATTATCTATGTTATTATCACTACCCAATATTCAACTCCATTGTATTTCTGTTTCTCTTTTTCCTATGTCTCATTCCTCAGCCACTCCTCCTCTTTCACCTACACTTTCTTCACCCCTTTACCATACTTTGAATATATTTTCTTCTTAATTCCCGTCTCCCCATCCATACCTTCACCCTTTCTCTTCTTACCTCCATTTTCTTTTTTCACTTCTGCTCACTGTTGTATCCATTACTTTATTATACTCACTTTACTTATTTCATTTTTACTTTCTTTCTTGGTCCATTTGTCTATGTTACAACTTTTCTTTTAACAGTGTTATTGTAGCCTTGATTTATTTACTGTTCTACAATTGTACATAGTTCTTGAATGCTTAATAATTTTATTGTACTTTATATATTGAAACTTGGAGCTTTTCTCCCTGGGCGGCTGGGTCTCGGCTAAAAATGAGCTTCTGCTTAGTCAGACAATCCAGGTAAACAAATGAAATAAATAAAAAATCAAATAAACAAATACATTTTACCAATAGTAAACATAAACATATATATGAATATAAACACCCAACTGCCAAGGAACTGAATCAAAGAAATCACTCTAGGATGGTAATTGTCAGACGTACCATATAAGTCCATAGGCTGCAAAATATCCACGATACTACAAGCCAAGCAACAGAAGATATATCACAGTTCCAATAAAAAACTGGCTATTCAGCCCCGAAGACATAAAAATCTTGTAAAAACTCTATTCACTGACAAGTAAGCGCTTTCGTGGAGTGAACCTCCGCTTCTTCAGACAGAGATAAAAAGAATGAACAGTGACTTTATATGATAGATCAAGTTAGGTGTTGCCTAAAAAACAATTAGTTGCTTAGCAACTAATTGAAATGTAAAACACCAAAGCACTGCTTTCTACCATGGGTTACAAAAAATTCAGAGACTCACAGATACAATTTCCTCATTTCATCTAAGACATAAAAAATAATAAATATGAACAACAATCATGATGTTAACAATTCACACTAACTCAGTAATGCATCAAGACAAAAATGTCACTATTGAGCTGATGCTATCTTAGTTAATTCATTCATTCATTAAAACATAAAAAGTAATATATATATAAACAACAATAATGGTGTTGACATTTCACACTAACTCAGCAATGCATCAAGACAGAAACGTCACTACTGAGCTGATACTATCTTAGTTGATACCTCCTTACTTCCCCCAAAATGAAATGCACTAACCATTAATCAAAATACTTTCATCGTGTCATGGACACGACCCAACAATGGTCATCAATAGAATTAAACCAAACAAACTAAAAACCAGCTGCATACATCAAAAGGTCCATTTAACCTTATGCGGCCTAGTATAGCCAATTATACCAAGAAATTTTGTTGCAACAACATTTATAATAAAAAAACATATAACTAAATTAAACTTTCAAACCTTATTCACTCCTTTTTTATATAAAATACACACATAACGTCAGTACGTACAACCAAGCACTGGCTATGAATATTCAATGCATTTAAGTATCAGGAGTTACTGTCAAAACCAAAAACCAGCAGCGAAGTACGTGTCGCAGTTGTGAACCAATTTTAATCTACTCAAGGGCTGATGTTGGAACTAATATAGATATTAACAGAGCCAACTAACATTTACATAAAGGTAAACTAAAAACTAAATGTATGATGTAACGAAGCGCATCGATCAAATGAGTGCTTTATGTAAAGGTAAAGAACAACCACAAATGCCAAGCATTCAAAACCTGGTGGATACTGAATGCAACTGTAGCATTAACAGCCCTATCACATGAATGATCAAGCGTGCTCCTATGCCTGACATCGAAGCACAAAAAGTACTTATAAACCAATTATTAAAAACATAAAGGCGGTCAAGCCATGCACACAAACAGTATGTCAGGGTTATACTAGCAATTATAATATGTCCATGAATGTGCATAAACAAACGTATAAATGAATACAAATGTATATACATGTCCACAATATATAAAATAGTGCATTGAATACTAATAAATATGAGGTCTGACAAAGGACATAAGCCCAAGACCCAAAGTTAATATACACATAATAAAATAACACTTGCCTATAAAATAAAAAGAACTAACGCAACCTCCTACCCTTGAGGTATGGCTTCAAGGAAACTGTCTCGTTCAAACCCTTACCTCTATGAGCTGCCAACCTTAATATCCACTCAAGTTCAGTTTGTTCTGTCAAATTGACTATATTTCCAAGACGTACAGATGGAGTCTGCACGTGTAGAACCTGAAATAAAAAAATGTGAGAGGTTCCCTCATTCAAAGTGTGCTTGGCTAATGCACTATAGTCATGACCTTTAACGTAACAATAATAATGATCCCTGATATGCTCTCTAAGCGTCCTATTGGTTTTACCTATGTAAAAGGAAAAACATTGGACGCAGTGAGCAACGTATACCACATTCTTAGTAAGACAGGTAGAGTTATATCTAAGCTCCCAGAGCCTTCCTGTGTCTGGATGTTTAAAGTAGTGTGATTCATCTATGTATTTGCACTGAATGCAATGGCCACATTTTTTGGTGCATTCAAATCCAGACCTAACCCTGTCAGAAGAATTGCTGTTCCTATTGTGACATACAATCTGTTTCAAACACTTCATATTGCTGAAAGTAAAGCTGGGGTACACACCTACTATATCTTTGATATGAGCATCAGCTGTCAAAATATTCCAATGCTGTGATATAGCTTGTTTCATGATATGCACATTGTTGCAATAAGGCACGCATTTAACACTACCTTATTGTATCTAATATTATTTTTACCAACAATTGATGTGCTATCAGAAAAATACGGTTGGGCTCTAGTAGTTCTAAGACTGCCCATTTCAGAATACACCTTACTAATTTCATATGGTTTGTACCCCCGGGTCAATAAACCCTTTTCCAATGAATTTAACTCTTTCTTAAATTGCTCATCATTGCTGGAAAGCCTCGACATCCTCATAGCCTGTCCCTTTATAATGTTCCTGAACACATGCTGACTATGCATACTGTCCCTATGTAGATATGCTGGTCTATAACATTGTTTGCGATGTACTCTAGTGTCCACTCCACTACTAGTTTTGAAAATAGTTACATCTAAATAATCTATACTGGTGAATGAATAATTCATAGTAAATCTTAAAAATGTGCTCAAAGTATTGAGTCCATTAAAAAATTCTAATAACTTATCAAAAGATCCCTGCCACAGAAAAAACAAATCATCTACGAATCTCCTAAAAAATGCTATATGTGGGTTACCTATGATAAACATCTTCTCAAAGGCTGCCATGACCAAATTGGCATAGCTGTTGGCACAGCTAGTGCCCATGGCCACCCCTTTCTTTTGCTTATAGCAAATCTCACGATATAAAAAGATGTTGTTTTCTAAGACTAATTCGACAAGAAGACATAAAAAGTCTATTTTGTCTTGTTCCAAGTTAGTATTATCGCCCAAATAGGATTTAACATAACTGATCCCTTCCTCATTAGGAATACAAGTAAATAAAGATACCACATCCATGGTGACAAAGATCATATTCTTAGATGCATCTATTGCCTTAATACTTGCATAAAGATCCTTAAGAAAATGTTCTGTATCTTTCAATACATATATGTTGGTGTTCAAATATTTTTTCAATTCAAAATCTAAATAAATGGAGATGGGTTCAGTAAGCCACCCTGATCCAGAAACGATAGGTCTAAATTCGGGCTTATATAGATTTTTATGAACTTTAGGTAACCCATTAATGGTAGGTACTAAAGGGCATGGAACCAAAAAATATTGGAAAAGATCGTCATTAATAAGATTCATACATTTACACTCATACAGAGTGTTATTAATATTTTGTTGCATTGAACCCACTTTATCAACTTGTATGACTTCATAATCATCATTATTCAACAATTGTAACATTTTAAAATCATAATAGTCACTGTCCCGGACCACCACCGGGCCCCCTTTGTCTGCTGGACGTATGACTATGGCTGTATTGTCTCTCAGTCCATTCAGAGCTATGATTTCCATATCCGTTAGGTTTTTATAACTATTGGTACTGCTCAAACTTAGTTCTTGATATAACGTGGTTTCAACTGCCTGAACAAATATTTCCAAATTTGCATTAAGATGAGGTGTAAAACTGCTCCTGTTCTTAAAAATGGTTGGACAGGAGCTGGGTTCTGTACCAAACATAAGTTTCAAAGCTATATTACGAGCAAACACTCTGAGTGCTATTAGTGCCTGACTCATGTCCATGCTTGTAGTAGGAATGAATGATACCCCCCTGTTGAGAACACTGGTCTCATACTGAGTAAGAACATGTCTAGAAATGTTCAGAACTAAAGATCCTGATTCCAACAGTTTTGTAATGTCCGCTGTTGCTGCACAATGGATGTGTCCTTCCTTTTCGCTCCTTTGTAGTTGTCCATGTCCAAGGATCTCTTTCTGTTTATACGAATTGGAAGAGGAAACTCCGAAAAATTCTGACTTTCCATTCTATCCAATTGTATTTTCCTTCTAACAACTCCTGAGAGACTACCAGTGGCCTCAGAGATACCACCACTTTCATGTGCCAAATTACGTGTGTTTCCTGATAATGTTTCATTCGGGGTAGTATATACAGATTGTACAGCTCCCGGTGAAGTGACATCAGTGGGGGCTGATGTGTTCTCCATGTTCAACTCCCCATTTTGTTGGATAACAATAGGAGCTTGTCTTATTACACTGTTTTCAGATACTGCTGGTCCTGGACATTTCTTGTTTAGCATCTTACCAACAGGTTCATGCTGAATTGTATTATATCTAGAAAATCTAGAACCAGCTCTCTCGGTGTGGGTGTAAGTAGTGGTACTAGATCTATTGTTCTCATTCGTATATCTAGGCCATACAAACACATTATTTTTGGCAAAATCATTTAGATCTCTATTCAGTTTTTTTCGCTTGTTATTTAATAAACTATGTTCATAACGTGAGACCCTATCTAACAATTCTTGCATGTAAAGTTCATTGGAGTCTGTACCACACTGCTCCACTAAATTGTCTTGTAATTTAACTATGCCATCTCTTAGTTCCTTATCCATAGGATGAAAGAACTCTATTAACAATTTAATGTATTCCTTACTTGCATTTAAATTGATTTGTTGCCATCTCTTCAGAAGTGAAGGATATGTATTGCCATAAGTAGGCATTGTAAGGATGCATAGACCTCTTGGTATTACCCCACTGTTCAAACATGCTTCCATATGATACCACTGTGCTTGTAGCCTTTTAAAGTGATACAAATCATTTTCAATGTCTCTCTTAATACCTCGAACCACTTGCTCATTAACGGGTCTATTTTCAGACAGATCATCAGTCATAATCCCTTGCATGCCCACGAGGGGATTATTACTCTCCTCCAAAAAGTTCACCAACCTTGTACTAGAAAACACAGGCGACGTGACATGTGTTTCTGTAACACTACCAGCTCCTTCCATGGCACCCAATGATGAATATAAATGAACACTGTCCCAACGAAAATGAAATGAATAGAAACACCCAACTGCCAAGGAACTGAATCAAAGAAATCACTCTAGGATGGTAATTGTCAGACGTACCATATAAGTCCATAGGCTGCAAAATATCCACGATACTACAAGCCAAGCAACAGAAGATATATCACAGTTCCAATAAAAAACTGGCTATTCAGCCCTGAAGACATAAAAATCTTGTAAAAACTCTTTATTCACTGACAAGTAAGCGCTTTCGTGGAGTGAACCTCCGCTTCTTCAGACAGAGATAAAAAGAATGAACAGTGACTTTATATGATAGATCAAGTTAGGTGTTGCCTAAAAAACAATTAGTTGCTTAGCAACTAATTGAAATGTAAAACACCAAAGCACTGCTTTCTACCATGGGTTACAAAAAATTCAGAGACTCACAGATACAATTTCCTCATTTCATCTAAGACATAAAAAATAATAAATATGAACAACAATCATGATGTTAACAATTCACACTAACTCAGTAATGCATCAAGACAAAAATGTCACTACTGAGCTGATGCTATCTTAGTTAATTCATTCATTCATTAAAACATAAAAAGTAATATATATAAACAACAATAATGGTGTTGATATTTCACACTAACTCAGCAATGCATCAAGACAGAAACGTCACTACTGAGCTGATACTATCTTAGTTGATACCTCCTTACTTCCCCCAAAATGAAATGCACTAACCATTAATCAAAATACTTTCATTGTGTCATGGACACGACCCAACAATGGTCATCAATAGAATTAAACCAAACAAACTAAAAAACAGCTGCATACATCAAAAGGTCCATTTAACCTTATGCGGCCTAGTATAGCCAATTATACCAAGAAATTTTGTTGCAACAACATTTATAATAAAAAACCATATAACTAAATTAAACTTTCAAACCTTATTCACTCCTTTTTTATATAAAATACACACATAACGCCAGTACGTACAACCAAGCACTGGCTATGAATATTCAATGCATTTAAGTATCAGGAGTTACTGTCAAAACCAAAAACCAGCAGCGAAGTACGTGTCGCAGTTGTGAACCCATTTTAATCTACTCAAGGGCTGATGTTGGAACTAATATAGATATTAACAGAGCCAACTAACATTTACATAAAGGTAAACTAAAAACTAAATGTATGATGTAACGAAGCGCATCGATCAAATGAGTGCTTTATGTAAAGGTAAAGAACAACCACAAATGCCAAGCATTCAAAACCTGGTGGATACTGAATGCAACTGTAGCATTAACAGCCCTATCACATGAATGATCAAGCGTGCTCCTATGCCTGACATCGAAACACAAAAAGTACTCATAAACCAATTATTAAAAACATAAAGGCGGTCAAGCTCAAATGTTTTTGAGAAACTAAAGTAATATTTGCTCTTAAACGTGAAAAAGTGCATGATTCAAAGATATTGGTATACAGATAATAATACTAATCTCAAATAAATGCTCTGAAAAACATAACTTGAAAACTAGAATATTAAGTAATGACTTACCTCTCATGTTCATGCTCTTTTGAGTTGACTAGAAAAGAAAAAGAAGAGGAAGTACTTGGAGAATCAGCCAAAGATAGCAGTAAGAAAGGCAAAATGCTGGATAGTCTCCTCCGTTTGTATCATTAGCATTCGTCATTTAATGACAGAGGTCTGCATGTCTCTGGAATTCAGGCTGGATTTAGTATAGTCAGTCTAGAGTTTCCAGCAAAAATCAGAGAAAGCAGGTGAAGGTCTTCTGATCTGAACCTTCCTTCAGATAACTGGTATTTTTTATTCAGATAATGGAATACAACCTCAGTTATAAGTTATATCAATGTTCTTTGTATGACTGGTTTACTCTGACTAATGGACATAGAAGATGTACTCCCTAGGCAACTCTCAATTGTTGTGGTATATACCTTTATATTTCCACTTAGTCATGTACATTTATGACTTCATACACCAACTAGTGTAATGGTTAAGTCTTCACCTCCCAACCACAAGGTACATGTTTCAATTCTGGTCTCCAGCCAATGCTTGTATGGAGTTTGCGTGTTCTTTATGTGCCTCTGTGGGGTTCCTTATACCTCCCAAAAACATGCTGAGTATTTCCATCTGAGACTCACCCAAGAATGCAGTTGTGTACAGCAGCACAGACTCCATATCGTGCCCATAGGGGCAAGAGTTGCACAGATCAAGTGCTTTGGGAATCTACTTTGATGTGCAGTATCCTCAAGCTAAGAGAACATGCATCACAGACTGTACACCCTGGTAGGGCTATGATGGTGTAAAATATGGCTCTAGGTGATTCAGTCCTGTTGACTAATATCTCCAAAATGGCCATGGCTATTTGCCAGTAATAAGTAGTTCAAGGACCCGGCCTACTCAGACCTATGCCAAGGACCCATACTAATGGGTGGAGGGATATAGGCAGCCCCTACTGGCGAGTGTGTGCCCACCATAAAGCTCAGAAGCCCTGGGTCAATAAGCTACTGTCCATCCAGTGTCCAGTTGTCCAGCTTAAGGTATCATATGTCTATCACACTGGATGAAAGTTCTGGAGAAGATGATATGCAAAGCTGTAGAAAGTAAGATGGGAGATGGGCTGTTCAAATTCAGATAAGGATACAGCACAACTGACTTGACATTACATATGCTGTGAGACAGACACTTGAGTATGAAGCTAGAGTGATGAAAGAGTCCTACTAGGCATTTCTAGACATGGGGAAAACATGACAAGTTCCCAAGAAAGCTTATTTGGGAAGCCGTGTGATGGTTCGAGGTCCCAGAAACACTGGTAGAATTAGTGCAGGCTATGTTCAAGGACCCAATGATTCAAGTACAAACAGTGCTCGGCATCACAAAGGGGTTCCCATTAGGAGTGGGTGTGGATCAGGGCTCAGCTCTGAGCCCACTGCTGTACATACTGGTGATGGACTACATTAGCAAACAGGTCAGAAGGGACAGATCAACACTGTTACTGTATATAGACAATGTGGCATTACAGGCAGACTCTGAAAAAGAACTTCAGCAAAGGCTAGGGGATGGAGTGCAAAACTGAAGACAGACAGGATGAAACTGAGTAGAGATAAGACTGCTTTAAGGGCAGCAAACGTGGGAAATCAGAAGAAGCTGAGAGCTGAGACAGAAAGGAAAACAGTGGAACACGTTAACAGCTTCAAGTACCTGGGAGGGGTAGCTGAAATTTGAAGTCTGAGTGAGGAGGTCAAAGCTAGAATCAGAGGGGCTGCAGCCATCTGGAACTGAGTGTCAGGGGTAGTGCATGACAGAAGAATGCCAAAGAAGCTGAAAAGTATGGTGTACAAAACAGTGGTGCAACCAGTACTGCTGTATGGTACAGAAACCTGGGCAGTCAAGGCAGAGCAGATAAGGAAGCATACCTCTCAACTGCCCATATTTATGGTTTTGGTCTGTTCCTTATAAAATTTGTGGTTTTCTGCATTTTTGTGGCAAATCAGTGAGGACTTGAATTCACTAAATGATGACAAGCATTTGAGTTTCCGGCTTCATATCCTTCAGAAAATGCATGGTAACATAAGATATTTTAGTCTAGTAACATTCTATGTTTATTAGAGAAATACTTAAAATGTGTCCCCATTTTCAGGGCTTTGTCCCCCATGATTACTGGCTTTTTCCAGATTTGTAATGCTAAGAGGTTGAGAGGTATATTGAGAAATCTAAAGGTAATAGTGATGAAGTGCCTGAGACAGGTAGTAGGATGCACCCTGTGGGACAGACAAAGAAATGAGGACATCAGAGCAGAAACCTAAGTTGATCCAATTGCAGAAAATGTCAAAGAAGACAGATTACAGTGGTTCAGACACATAAGCAGAAAAGCAAAAGGCAATCTGGTGAAGATAGGAAGGTAAGCAGAAACACGGGTATCTAACAAAGAGGTGGGTGGATCGATTTGCGTTAGGGAAGACCTTCGACAGTCAGTCATGAGTGTTGAAGAAGGTAGGAGAGTGGCATTGATTACAGAGAGATGACAATAGTTGACATGACACCCCGACCCCATGTAGAAAATAGGAAAAATGGGGCTGATGATGATGATGATGACTGATGCATGGCTGCTTTTCGTGTATTTCCTGTAAATATTTTATTTCTATTCATTTGGCTCACTGTAATCATGTTTTTGTTGATATACATATTGCATGCATTTCCTCTACTTATCTTATTCTCTGTGCCCTCAGAACCAGCTTTACTCTGTTGCTGATTCTCCACAAATAGCCATACAATATAAGCACACTGTAACTATGGGTTACTTAAAACATTTATCCTTTCTTTTTACCCCACAGCTTGACTGTAAAGGAGCCATTAGCTCATTTGGACTTCATGCTAGTCACATAAAATAAATATATAAAGAAACATAATAAGTTTAGGGTCACTGCAATTAAAACAGGTCTTGCCTAAAAGTGAGCAAAAGTATTAAGTATTGAAAAGTGCTAACTAACAGGAATAAATAACAGAGCTTCTTGATATGTGTGAAGGAATGATGTTTCATCCCACCATAATGTATATAAAATACAGAAATATATAAATTAAATATTCTTTGAGGGAAGCAGTTCAACTTTACCCTCCCCAAAACAGTTCAATCTTCAAGCTTAGCTCAAATTTTAGCAGTGATAGTGAATGCCAGGTAGTAGCAGTAAATTGATTTTATTGACTGTAATATCCATTTGTACACACAATGTGTAGGAAGAATCACTTACTGACAAGAGTTATACACTGTGAGCCTGAAACAAATGCACTACATAATCTTTAAACTTCATTTGTTTAAGTGCCCCAAACCTAGACACCATACCTACAAAACACAATTTTCAAACAGCAACGGTATTCTGTTTAGTTAAAACAATAACATAGAATGGATAAAAGAGTCTTATAAATAAATAATAAAACAAATTAAAAATTTTAAAACAAACATACTCAATGGGTAGATATAATCACCTGTGCCCACACCCAACTATTACTTGTAGTCAGTATCAACAAAACCCCTTCATGGTATTGTCACTGTCTATGAAAACTATGCAGTTATACCTGAATCATCCAATTTGTAGTGAAGTGTTTGCTGCAAACATTTGCCAGTTAACTAAACTAAGTCAATATATTTCAGTAGCTTTGTTTGGGCAGTTGGTGCAGGGGATTAAGGAGCTGTTAACATGATGTTTCCAGTAGTCCAGGGTTTGATTCCCTCAGCTTCTATTGCCTAACTGTGTGACTCTGAGCAAGTCACTTAACCAAAAATGTGCTTCCAGGCAGACACTGAAAAAGGTCCATGGAGATCAGTACTCGACCACAGAAAACTAGTACAAAAAATATCTGCAGAATTGTTTACCTGTGATTTTTCTGTTTAAGATAGATTTTCTATATTAGATTCCACTGAAACTGAAAAAGTACAGCTGCACTGACCACTTAAAGAAAGAATGAACGCAAGAAAAAGGGAAGAGAAATAAATAAAAGTAAATAAATTGGTTAATAAAAGCTTGCAGAGTTTCAAGGTGACTCACAAAACATATCTGTTAAACACAAGAGTCATGGGAAGCGCAGGGAAGTTAGATGTGGTTATATGTGCCAAACTCCATCTGCAGAAAACTGTTATGGCAGATGCTGTGACAGATGTTTACACTTTCATTGTAATGCATTATCAGTCACTGTAATGCATGCGAGGTATGCAGAACCACTGAAAAAGCTCCTGGAAAAGCCAGACTAAAAACACATGAACTCAGAGCTCAGGACATTAGAGGAATAGATATTATTCTGGACAATGATATTTAATGTTCAGTGAAAAACACACATTCGCTTTCTCAACCAGAATTGTAATTCTGGTATATATCTGCTTTAAGTATGTCTTTTTTGACCTATGAAATTAAAGCCAGACATGCCATTTTATTGTTTTGTGTGGCTCAGACTGGTTTATGCTACTTCATCTGGATTGAATCTTGTATTGTGTAGATTTTTACTGTTGCAACAAAATGTTATTTTGTAAGACATTTTTATACTCTCTTTTGGGTTTTCACCAATGTACTTTCACATGATATACATATTAGTTAAATCAGCTTCTAAAAATAATTTCATCTTCCAAAACATATTTTAAATACTCAGTGGGCTAGAAAACAGAAAAACATGTTGTGTACTCTAACAGAACATCTTATACAAAGACTGAACATTCTGTCCATGTTATAGAAAACTAAAATATCTTGTGGTGTGATTTCCCATGTATTTCTATAATCAAATACAGGAGCACAAAAATAAACTCTGCTATAAAATCTTAGCAGCAGATTGTGATTAAACTACATTTTATAAAATTAAGTGTCTGATCCAGACATTTCAGTCACTATTCAGCATTTGCCTCCCTAGCCCCAAAGTTATGCATGCTTTGTTAACTTATTTCCAGCATCTTCTGTGTTTGCTAGAACTTGTTAAGCTCTTCACACTATAGCTATTTCTGGGTGTCCTGTAAATATTCACTATTTTTTATTCTTTATATGTTAACCAAGTATGCTCACTAGTCGTGGCAACCACTTTTCAGGCACAATCTGTGAGCACTGTTTAGTACTATGACTTGCTTTGTCACATATTTCCTAATTGGAGACTGAGAAAATCAAACACAAGCCTACAGTGGCTTATAATTTAAAGCATTTGTGCTTTGCTGCTAGACTATAAACAGGAATAAATAAATACATGAGAGCCCTCATATGGATATGAACTATGCCAAGATATTTCTCTGTTGCTTTACAATAAAGGGTAGGTTAGACAAGAATTCCATCCACAGTCCTCAAATGTTGAGCTTTAAACATTTGCTGGTTAGTGAAGATAAATATAATATGGTAGTCAAAAGAGTTCCAAACCAAAACAATTACATTTTTTTTCTGAATCAAATGGTCTAGCAGTTATTCAATAACCTGTTTAACTACAGACAGTCCCCGGGTTACAGGCATTCAACATGCGGACAACCCATTGATACAAATGGGCTGCCGCAATGTCAGAAATAACATGAAAATAAATAAACATCATTAAAGTTGCCCAAATCTTACCTTGAAAATGAAGAATTATATTGTACTTTCCTTTTCCCTGTTTTCCCTGTTTGTGAAGCTGCTCAGAGCAGTTACATCCCCCCTTCACGGAGAACAAGAGATCTGACTGGTTAAGAGATTGCTGTGTTGACAATCTGATTGGTCAAGACCACTGTCTTGTACAGTGCACAGTACTGAAGCAG
>NC_056743.1:1098636231-1098656231 GCF_019279795.1 Protopterus annectens
AATCCCTTCAACCACTAGAACTGACAAACACAACAACAGACACTGACTACTAGACTGGATCCTTACCATATACACACCTTTGGCTGTCCCCCAGACTACATCAGTGATTATCTCCCCACATTTAACACAAGACAAACTAATCACACTGCCAAACATACAGTATTAAAACAAGTAGACTCTCATCTTTTAACAAAGAAACCTTTATAGACTACCTCTCTCAATACAGCTGGATTCGCTAAATAACCTGGCTCAAAAATGAAACTAAACAGCTCATGCTAAATAGAGACAAAGCCTGGAAGGCATGGAATAAAAGTAGAATATCACAAAAGTGGCAAAGTTTTAGACAACTTAGAAATCAATGTAAACAATCAGTTAAACTAGGCAAAACTTCATTCTTTCACTGACTTCAAGGCAGACATCTCTACAATCCCAAGCAATTCTAGATAACCATTGAAACCTTATTATACCCTGGTCAAACCATCATCCCATCTCCTACTACAAATGACAACACAGACCCTATAGCCACCCAATTCAACAAACCCTTCATTCAATCTTTTTTTCTTTCCACCAAATACCTACTTCAGCTATCAAAAATTACTTTCAAAAATTGAAAATCACAGCACCAGCTAAGGACAAACTCCCACCTGAATACCTTAAGTTAGCTGCCAATGTCCTGGCATACCCCATGTCAATACTCATAAATAGATCTATCACAGAAAACTATGTACCTACTATCTGGAAAAAATCACATATTACTTCGCAAAGGTGGATCAGCCACAGACCTCCCCAGCTACTACCCCACTGCAATTCTCTCCCCTGTGTCCAAAATCTTAGAAAGATGCATACACTCCCAACTGATAACCCACATCATAAACAACAAATTACACTTTGCCACACAACATGACTTTTGACCACACCACAGCATATAAACAGCTCTTCTTAGTTTCTCAGAAACCATAAATACCAAGAGAGAAAACGGTAACCTAATATCCTCCCTGTTCCTGGATCTGTCAAAACATTTGACACAGTATCCCACCAACTCCTAATCAGTGAACTATCTTCCCTATCACTGTCTCATTCAGCTCTCACTTGGTTCCATAGCTATCTCTCCAACCTACAACAGGATGTAAAATGGAATCAGGAACTATCCCCCATCCTGTCTATTTCTGTCAGTGTACCACATTCTAAGCCCAGTATTTTCAATATTTTCACAAACAGCCTGCACATAGCCAGTAAAACTGTATCACTTTAGTACAATATGCTGGCAATGCCGCCATCATCTGCTCAGTCTCAAACCTTCTACTACTTTAGAAAATGACTCAAGACTCCTTCACTTCCATAGAATCATGGTTTATGGCTCATCAGCTACAACTTAAGTACAAAAAAAATGAAGGCTTTTCATGCCCAGATCTCTTTCAACAATCAGTACACCCATATTACCTCAACAAACAACACCAACATAGAAACAGTTACAGATACCAAATTACTATGAGTCATAATAGACAATAGTCTAAAATTTGACATGCATATCACCCAGGTGAGGTCATCAAGAAAAGTCACCCAAAACTGGGCTTCCTGTACCTAAACAAACCCTCCCTCACAGATTCATCAAGAAAATGCTAAGCATCATCCTACCTTCTCCCCTCCTGTCTCCATGCATCACCCGTATTAAACATTCAAGCCACCCTACTAAATAAATTAGAGGTCTGCTTTAACGACATTGCCAAGTTTGCAGCTAATGCATCCTACAGCATTCACCTCTGCTTAACACTAAAGCCCAACTGCTAGAAATACCTAATCACCTTACATTCACTCCACTTCAAATTGTCCACAAAATAATACACAAACCACACACATGCCCTTCTCTACAAAACATTCTCAAGCATTAGCCCCCACCAGTAGTTAATCAGAGCCTACTAATAACTGTAATACAGCTAGAGACTCGCTATACTCATCCTATGTCACCAGACAGTGGAACTCCATGTCTATCCCACTAATGCAGGACAGCTGTGCATCTAGTTTTAAGCACAACCTAAAACAGCAACCTAAACTCCTTCTGACTCTGTTTTTGTTCACAACCTGACTAACTTTCTTTCTCTCTCTCTCAGATCTCTAGACTATCACCAATCCCTAACTCTCCAGCTCTCCTATCTTATCTTGCAAGTAATACGTAAATAAATACTATCTGCATTTATAACTATATACTGCTTTTCATCACTGTTATGAAATTAAATTTGTATATTGCTTTATATGTAAATGCAACCTGTTATTATTCTATAATACTCCTGCAGAAATCAAATTGTATTAACCTCTGTCTTTACTGTATTATATCTACTGCATGATTCTAAGACCCCAGTTCTACTGTTAAGAAACAGAAATTCTTTTTTATCTGTACATTTTTAGTAATTTTTGTAACTTTAATGGAGGTTTTCTCCCCGGGCCTCTGCTGAAAATGGTCTTGACTGACCAGTCAGACCATCCTGGTAAACAAAAGACAATAAATAAATAATTTGAATCCTAGTTTCACAATGTTTGCAGCATGAATTTCCTATGTCACCCAAAACATGACCTTACTACATGCAAAACAAATGCTTTCTGCAGTGATAACAAAAGCTTGGCCTTTCATAGACATCTACAACTAAGTCTAAACTTTTTTTTTTGCCTGAAAATGTTTTTTCTGGAAACATATTATTTTCTAAGTTTGACTCTTTTAAGGCACTGACAAGTATCCAAAACATGCTACTTTTATTCAACATGCTATAAATAAAGCGCAAATAAATATAGCATTAACGGAAAAAAAGAATAAGAAAACACTCAATGTGAAGACATGACTGAATTGCAAATCCTAATATTTTTTGTTGATAAGACTGAAATCAATGAATTTTGTCTGCTTTTCAGTGGATAGAATAATTATAATAAGCATGGAAGGTTAAAATCTATGTAATAAATTTTTTTTCTATCTCCCCCACTTACTCCAGCTGTTAATGACGTCTCTGAAGCTCTTACCAGATTTAGTTCATTTAGAAGCTGTCAGAAATGGATATCACTGTTTTTGCAATCTAGCCAGGTAGGACAGCTAAGACATAAATGTAACGCTATCATCTTATCAAAAGCATGAGTCCCAGCACTGTGAGTTCTAATTTTCCAGATGTTTCTTTGAGTTAAATGCTCCCAAATTTACAATTAGATGAACAGCATCTCAAAGCATCTACCAAAAGCATTTTTTTGGAGTTCAAACTCCTCTGTATTCCCATATGTGGGAGCAGCCTCACTCATTACTTAAGTATATTACCTTAATGAAAATATAACCATGAAAAAAGGTGAAAAGGCCACTCATACAGAATCACTGCTATCATGCAAAAAGAAACCACAGTGGTAGTGATTTACAATAGGAAACGGCCTCACTGAATTGAACAGCAATGAGTTAAAATCACAAAAGTCAAAACCTTACCCAGAAAATGCTCAGTGAGTACTAGAATACTATCCTGACAGTTCTAAAATAAACCATAACAAAAATATAGCAAAGTCTAAAACTTGCTGTCACACCTACCGGCTGCTTTTTGCAAGGGGAGTGCCTTTGTACTCTGCACCTCATACCTATTTTACATATAAACTCTTTGAGTTAACTGCTCTGTAGTCAAAGGAATGCGCGGAGATACCATAACTTTAAACTAAGCATCCCCCACCAATTTGAACTGCATTCTAATATTTTGAGAATTGTGGTTACAGTTGTAATAATTTCTGCAGGGTAGGACACTTCCTGTAGCTGGTTCTGTGATCACTGGTCCAGAATTTTAGCGTGTACCCATGACTTCCATACCTAAGTAATAGAGTGACAACTGCAGGAAGAGAATGGACAGTCCAAAACTTAGTTCACCTGGATGGCTGCCCTACAGGATATATTTCCCTAATAACCTATACAGAAAGGAAGACTTAAACCCAACCTGCAATGCACAAATGTAATACAAGAAAGCATTACAGGAGAAAGCTATGGTGATAGAGACAGCTGTGGAAGAATGTGCTTTAGGATATTTTTGCAATGTTTTCACTACATTTGTCATAACAGAATATTATGTAATTTGTAAAGACTTAGGCACTGTTTAGTAACCCTTCTTTATCGGTAAACCTTAGCAAAAAAAAAAAACCACAGAGATGATGGCATTTCCATATAACGAAGAAGGCTCTTTGAGAAGAAAACTGACAAGGGAATTTAATGACTTAACCTGAGCATTATAGCCACCTGAAGCATGAAGAAGGGATTGGTACAGAATGAAGGTCTTCCTTTATGAAAGACTGGCTAAGGAGGTGAGGGAGGGAAGGAAAGCCATAGATCAGGCTTGTAATTCAAACATGGCTAGGTTAGCTGCCCCTACAATGTCTTTCAAGAAAAGAATTTGAGTTCTGCAAAAACATGCAACCATGAAAGGTGGAACAGTGAGCTTTTCCAGCATAAAGTTACTGTTGTAACTACCCCAAGGGGGAACTGAATCCTTAACCAATGGCCAGAGAAGAAAGTATAACAGAGAATGCCCTTACAAATGTTAAGGACAGCTAGAGGTATGGTATCTTGACTAATACAATGAAGTAATAAATAGCAGTTACATGGACTCTGATGTAGGAACATTAAGCCTGTCTTCAAAGGGCTCTAAAAAGTACTGAAGGACCAGAGATGTCAGTAAGGATAATGGGACCATGTCCATGACAAATGCTCCATTTAAAAGTCTCTTCAATCTATTCATGTAAGTCTTCTAAGTGGTTGGTCATTGGGAAGAGGAAATGACAGAAACCACTCTAGCTGAAGTTTCATCAGATGTAAAGAACAGCAGAAATGCAGCGGACTAGCAGTCAATGTAATGCAGTGAACTTCAAAATAGGCTTCCTGGTGGGGTGATTCAACAAGTGTTTGGGATATAGGAGTTGAAATGGAGGGACTAGACTAAACTGCTGAAACGCAGCAAACCCAAATGGACAACAGAGAGGCACCAGGATTGCTGCCACTTTTGATTTGTTGCCTTTGAGAATGAGCTTTTTTTTATTTGCAGAAATGAAAGAAAGTCATACAGCAGCCCTTTGCAACACATCTGTATCAATTTATCTTTGCTCGAGCAATTGGTAGGAGGAATTTGGGATAAGTATCCCATTACTTCACTGTTATGGGGGATTCAAGATGGGCTGACTATTCTTCTTGAATATAAGTTTTGTTACCAAGGGACTCAGGGACCACTGTGGAATCAAGAAGTCCTTGCTCAATCTGTCTGTCAAGCAACTGATTTCCCCTGGAATGTGAATCATAGATAAAAACATCAATTAGTCTTGATACCCACCAATCCACCCATGCACAAACTTTCACAGCCTTTCTGTAGACAGGCTAGGAGTGATACAGTAATTTATCTTCATGGTGTCAGACTGACTTGAGAAGTGATCTTTTCGAATGCATTACTACAGTGCTTGGACACATGGTAAGACTGCTCAGACATCGGTGTGAAGCTTATATTCCCATCTGGACCAAAGGATCTGTGCTGCATAGCCCTGATTGCATCCTCCCCACCCCAGGTAGGAAGCATTTGTTGGAAGTGTGGTTTTGGGAGGTGCAGCTGCAAATGTCATCCACAAACAAAAATGCCTTTTGCATGATACAGAGCTATTGGCTGGGGCATCCAAAGGGCTTCAGTCTTGTAATTGCTGAACATAGATATTGTAATGTAGTACTCTCATATAAAATCTTTGAGTGTGATACCATCACAGCAAAAGCTGCCTTAAATCCTAGAGCCCTAAAGCATAGGCTAGCTAAAGGCAGTTTGTTGGGTAAAAGAAAGGAACTGTGGCAAGTATGTCCACGATTGTCTTTAACAGTAAAAATATTTGACACGTCATGTTATCTATGCAACAGCCTATGAAAGTCAAAAGTTGAGCAGGATTTAGTTTGGAGTTTGCATAAAATATAATGATCTCTAAAGAGGAATTCCTTGTGCAAGATGACACTGTCTCAGCTGGTCACTAACAGCCAGTCATCTAAACAGGGAAGTAGCTACACCTATGCTGATGCAGGTGCGTGGCTACTAGTGACATGTATTTTATGGACACTCTGGACTTGGACGGAGGTAAGGCTGAAGGGTACAGTCTTGAATTGGTACTGATGGTCTCGTATTCACTGTGTAAGAATCATCTTGATGCTTATATGCAGAGAATTGTCCCGACAATCTATAAAGTGCATACAGCCCCCTTCTTAATAATAGGGTGAGAAAAGGCAGAGAGGACAACAAACATTTAATCACTTGAGTCTAGTATGGGTCCTAGATATAACACCCTTTTTGGAACTAAAAGGACCTAGGACAATAGTTGAATCCTCTCTGATATTGCAGGGCTACCTGGATGGCTCTTTTCTCAAGGATCGTCTACACCTCCTTTCTTCCCAAACCTTTCTGCTGAGGAAGCAGCTGGCAAAGTTAGAGAAGGGGTTGATGGAGGGGAAGAGAATTTAAAACAGAGCATCTGGTTACCACTTCCCTTACCAGTGCAACAACTATAATTCTGGATCAGGCCAATTCTTGTACAGAAGATCTCCTCACAAGAGTCTCTATCCAGGGATGGTTGAGATAAAAGTCAGTGCTGCTGATGGCTGCCCTGAGGCTGCCTGTAGTCTCCATAAAATGCAAAGTACATTGGCCTCTAGGCCAGTGACTTTGATAGGAGCCAGGAGAAGGCATCTTCTGTCCCCAGTGTGATTCTTGTTGCTGGGGATGGGGGCTTTTGGACCCACGATCTCCACTTAATAACTCAGTGTCCTTATGAAGCAGCATTATGGTGAGGAAAATTTCAGTCCTGCTGCAGAAAAGGTTTGCCCTTTTTCAATCATTACATTTAGGGACTTAGAAATTCAAGGATAATAAGGATCCCCTAATTGGTACATTTATAAAGAATGCTTTTACATCTTCCATGAGTGGGGGAATTCAATTCCAGGAGTGCAGTGAGTGACACTACTGGATCCTAATGACCTGGTAACCAAACCACTATGCTGTATGCTACCCTGACCTTCAGGCTACTGCCATTTAAAGCTGTGGAATCTGGGACATTAATTCATTTTTATGGTCACTGTAAGAAATTTCCTCTGTGCAGTGCTGACTTTCATCTAGTAAGTCACTTTAAAATCACAACATTCATCAAATAATGTGACATAAGCAAGAGCAGCTAGGAAGGATGTAAATACACACTTCTGCAGTCTACCTATATTGTAAGATTGCAGGTGCGGGGGGTGTATACCTGGAGACTGATGAGCATGTTTTTTCTTTAGGGCTACAGCTGACAGAGTGACTTCAGGTTTGAGAATCCTTGCTCATAACAAACATGTGGGAGAGGAAAGAATATAAGATTTACCATCCAAGGAGAAGGGAACACAGTATCAGGATGTTCTCAGTCATAAGTAACAATATCTTGGAAGTGTCCACAAAGGATTGAACCGCCCAAAGGACTGCTCTGATATTCTCCAGACCTTCTAGAGCCTCCTTTTAGGCCATGAGGTAGAATCAGTTGATCATCCATCCAAAGCATCTAAGGCATTTTCATACTCTTGTTGGGCTCAATATATTTTTATTTTGTGAGACTTTTCTGGCACTACATTACCACTCAACAGTCTGTGGAATAAGATTATGCAATCTTTTTAAATTGGGCAGATTTTTCAACTTATCCAGGTAGGCATGAATAAGCTACTGCCTGTGGTACTGAAAATCTTAAATGGAAAGAGGAGAGGGGCAGCTACAAGGGAGCAGACACCTGCCACAAAGGGACTGCTAGTGAGGAAACTGTGCTGCAAGGCAGGAGCAGGACTTGATGAGATAAATCCAGCTCATTATAAACCTGAATAAGAGAGACTACACATCGCCGAGAGAGAACAGGCCTGCAGAAAAAATCACACATTTAGGCAGAAGAGTTGTTTACAGAACACATGCCTGTCCAACTGATAACTAATGCTTATTAAGTCACCTAGTAAACTGGCATCAGGTGGGCTAACATCAAAGGGACTGGTGGTAGTGGAGATGGTACCTTGTGTACCATTATCAGCAGGACTGTCATCTGCGTGAGACCCAGCAGTAGGAATGCTGACTTGACTATGTCGAGGTAGTAGACATGAATGACGCCAGCCTAGAACAGGCCTGATGTCCACTCAAACACTGAGCTTCTTGCTTCTTAGTGGGTTGCTGCTAGCTTAACAGAATCAAACTCTGGTGGCATAAGATCAGCTTCACTGCAGAGGAGAGGCTAAGGCTGGTACCCAGAAAGACTGAGGTGCTCATGACCTTTATGTGTAGTGCTATGGACCCTAAAATATAGCTCTCAGCTGTTGGGAAAGCCTTCCTGTCTTAGTAGGGAAGCTCCCTGGCAATAAAGGGAGGTACAGACCTTTGCTTTTGCTCAATTACCTTGTACAGCTTTTCAGTTTTTGCAGCCAAGCAGTCTGCCAGCCTGTAACATATCTGTCTTTATCAGACTCTTCACACTCCTTGGTAGAAACTTTATGAACTTCTTTGGTTGTGGAAACTTGGAGAATGAAGCAGACAGAACATTTTTATACCAACTTCTGGAGTTTGTACAACATCATAAAATATTGAAGAGCATTCTTACTGCACCTTTTAATGGAATCATTGAAACCCCACTTGGCATCGTTAAACTGATTTACAGACAGAGCACTCTTCAGCATCATGGGTAGTGCCCAGACATATTAAACACTAAGTGCTTGTTTGGGGTGATATGGGCATTTATTTTTAGAAGCCATGACTATTCAATGGGCAAGGGTCCATACCAGGCAATGAATAGGGAATTAAAAGAGAGAGAATGGAAAATTACTATAACCTGAAGCAAAACAGTAAAAAAAGGTAAGTCTCCTGAAAATATCTTAAAAGAAGCTATATAATATAAAGGGTTACTTTTCAATTAGAATGTTTCCCTTGAATCATCTGCAACTATCCAGCATGTGATCAAACCCTTTTATGGTGGGGAATGATCTGAAATCTTTTTCTATGTCACTACAATTGGGGTTTAACAACCTGGACATTTTTTGAGTACTGAGTGGTCCTAACATCTGTAGCATCAGTTCTGTCTCTCCTTGTAACCAAAGCTCTATCAAGTTGAAATCAGTAGATTCAGTTTTTTTTACCTGGTTTTGGTAAGCCCAATAACTTTAGTGTGGAGTCAGTGTTTCAAAGGAAGCTCTGTACACTTCATCAAATATAAAATGACATTCTGGCACATTTATCCTCAATATTATATAAGTCTCAGGGAAAACCAATAGGGTTTCAATCACAACCAGAATTTTTTAATTGATGCCTCCTGATATGTGAGCTGACAAATATGGTCTAACAGAACTAATGTATTAAATTTCTTTTACATAAGTCTCATTCTTTAGGACTAGGTGTTGCAGGGTTGAAAGTGGTCAGCGTAATGACTCAACGAGATACATGGAGCACTGTAACTAATTGAGCATTAACGAGCCATGTCACCTCAGTGAATAAGGGGAGTAAGGAGAGTGGCAAAACTATGTGCAGTGTTTCAGGGACTATGGCAAAAGCAGTGGATACACATGCACAGAAGAAAGCCATTCATGTGCAGACAAACAGAGCAAGAAAACAGGGAAAAAAATAATCTGCATGTGAGCACAAGGTTTGCATCTGCAAAGAACGGACAGGTACTACTGCATGAAATATGGCACGTAGCAGGCAGACAACTGCATTTGTCATATATTTAACAAGGAAATGTTGTTCTAACAGAAGTATATGTCATGTCTGAAAACGGCTGCAATTGTAGGTTCAGAGATATCTGGTGATGTGTAAGAGAAATTGGGATGTCCAAAGGTACTACTATGTGACTTCAGATAAGTGTGTGGCAAACTGCCATACGGTATGATAAGGTATTTGAAGTTGTCCTACACCTAGGCAAACCACATGTGTTCCATGTTAGTACACATATTACAGCTAAAATGGTCAAGCAATGACAACGAATCATTTGTAATCAGGTTGGTGTTAACATGCTCATACTTGCCAAGCATGCTAAGTAGTGTAATATCGAAGCTACTGTCACATATTACACTGAAAACCATGCCAACATTCCATAGCATGCTAAGTAGTGTAATATCGAAGCTACTGTCACATATTACACTGAAAACCATGCCAACATTCCATAGCATGCTAAGTAGTGTAATATCGAAGCTACTGTCACATATTACACTGAAAACCATGCCAACATTCCATAGCATGCTAAGTAGTGTAATATTGAAGCTACTGTCACATATTACACTGAAAACCATGTCAACATTCCATAGCATGCTAAGTAGTATAATATCAAAGCTACTGTCACATATTACACAGAAAACCATGCCAACATTCCATAGCATGCTAAGTAGTGTAATATTGAAGCTACTGTCACATATTACACAGAAAACAATGCCAACATTCCATAGCATGCTAAGTAGTGTAATATCGAAGCTACTGTCACATATTACACAGAAAACCATGCCAACATTCCATAGCATGCTAAGTAGTGTAATATCTTAGCTACTGTCACATATTACACAGAAAACCATGCCAACATTCCATAGCATACTAAGTAACGTAATATCGAAGCTACTGTCACATATTACACAGAAAGCCATGCCAACATTCCATAGCATGTTAAGTAGTGTAATATCGAAGCTACTGTCACATATTACACCGAAAATCATGCCAACATTCCATAGCATGCTAAGTAGTGTAATATCGAAGCTACTATCACATATTACACAGAAAACCATGCCAACATTCCATAGCATGCTAAGTAGTGTAATATTGAGGCTACTATCACATATTACACAGAAAACCATGCCAACATTCCATAGCATGCTAAATAGTGTAATATCGAAGCTACTGTCACATATTACAGAGAAAACCATGCCAACATTCCATAGCATGCTAAGTAGTGTAATATCGAAGCTACTGTCACATATTACACAGAAAACCATGCCAACATTCCATAGCATGCTAAGTAGTGCAATATCGAAACTACTATCACATATTACACAGAAAACCATGCCACCATTCCATAACATGCTAAATAGTGTAATATCGAAGCTACTATCACATATTACACAGACAACCATGCCAACATTCCATAGCATGCTAAGTAATGTAATATCGAAGCTACTATCACATATTACACAGAAATCCATGCCAACATTCCATAGCATGCTAAGTAGTGTAATATCGAAGCTACTATCACATATTACACAGAAAACCATGCCAACATTCCATAGCATGCTAAGTAGTGTAATATCGAAGCTACTATCACATATTACACAGAAAACCATGCCAACATTCCATAGCATGCTAAGTAGTGTAACATCGAAGCTACTATCACATATTACACAGAAAACCATGCCAACATTCCATAGCATGCTAAGTACTGTAATATCGAAGCTACTATCACATATTACACAGAAAACCATGCCAACATTCCATAGCATGCTAAGTAGTGTAATATCGAAGCTACTATCACATTTTACACAGAAAACCATGCCAACGTTCCATAGCATGCTAAGTAGTGTAATATCGAAGCTACTATCACATATTACACAGAAAACCATGCCAATATTCCATAGCATGCTAAGTAGTGTAATATCGAAGCTACTATCACATATTACACAGAAAACCATACCAACATTCCATAGCATGTTAAGTAGTGTAATATCAAAGCTACTGTCACATATTACACAGAAAACCATGCCAACATTCCATAGCATGCTAAGTAGTGTAATATCGAAGCTACTATCACATATTACACAGAAAACCATGCCAACATTCCATGCTTTTGGCATCTTGACGTGTAGCTGTCCTGCACACTCTATGTGTCTGGGCAGTGACAGAACACTGTCTTTGCAGTACACCACTACCATTCTTTATTGTAAAGGTGCTTAGTAGATCCATGGGGGACTGGATAGCACTTCTGTACAGGTGTATTACTGAGAGCTATCTCCCTGTACCCTAATACCTATAACTCGACAAATGCTTTGGAGAAACAGACAGCTCAGTATTTTCACAATGGCTTAAATGTCCGTGTTGCAGATGTTGTGCTCTCTCTGGTCCTTGGGGCTTGGATACACTCTACCTGCATTCTGTGTACAAAGTAGTCTTTGCTGCATCACTGCACAGAGGGGGGATGATGTGCACTCGCATGGTCCTCACCAACATGTAGCTGCCTGGGAAGGGCAGAGGTTTCATGCACAGCCTGCAGTTGGGCAGATGTATCCCGACATTTTGCAGTCTTAGAAGGTTAACATAACAGCAGTTTATGTTCGGCAAGTCTACTATGAAGCCAGTCAAAATTCGGGAACTCAGATTCTCTAGGACCCATGTTTTAAGTTGTTTTTTGGTATCTGTATCTTGTTTAACTAAACTTACTTTTTTTGTGTTTACTTTTTTTGTGTGTTTAACTAAATAATGCCAACTTGATCTAGTATATCACTGAACAGGAATGTGCAGGGACAAAGATCCTCTGCTTTTCACTGATATTTAAGTTTAAGTCTTTTAAATCAACAACATATTATTTTCTGAGCTTGGGGCATTCAATCCAGAGTGAATAATAAAACAGTTGATTTGTTTTTATATTTTCATATATAAATCACAAAGTCTCTTAGAAGTTCTGTATTATTACAACAGCTGTTAATCATAAAGCTGTTCATCTTTATATCATGTCGCACCGTAAATGTTTTGACAACAGCTTGCACAACTCAACCTACAAATGATGAGAGTTGTTAATACTGTATTTACCAGGGACATAAAAACAATAAATTAGCAAAAGACATAGTCCATTCAGTTATTATATGATATCCCAGTGCCATGCAAAATGCCACCTATTTTATTTATATTAGTTGAAAATTCCATCTGTTATGCTTGTAAAGATGAAATGAATGTTAAAAGATGCGTTTATGTGAAAGTTACCAGAATGTGAAAATATGAGTTATGTGAAAGCTATAAGACTGTGAAAAGTTAAGTTCATGTGAAGGGTAGCAGTTTATATATCACAATGTCTTTGAATCAAGTCACATTGTTAGTTGTGGATTTTGCAAAAATATACTGTGTTTTTAGCCACTGTCCGTTTTGGATTTGTGACACTTAACATTTGGAAATGTTGAATGACAAAATGCCAAAACCAACAGCATCAAAACACAAAACCTAATAAACACAAAAAGATGAAGAACATATTTTTTGCTGCATCATCCATGTGGGGGGGCTGTGCTCCCTACAGTCCCAGATAATTATATACATTAAATCCAAGATTCCACTACAGTGGATAAAGGGCCAATTCTGCAATCCCTGCTGTACCACAGGCTCAGAGGGTTGGTTTGCCATTTATTCTTATACTTCAACATTTTTAACTTTGCCATTTTGCATTTCAGTGTTAAGTCACGTGACATTTCTAAATGTCAAGGTATTGTCATGAATGTGTCCATATGTCCATTTTACCCCCACTAATTTACAATAACTCCCACCATGACATGTTTTCCTTTGTAGAGTCCCTATAGTGATCACAGAACAAAACAGTTTTACACATTCTCAAGGGTGTGCTACTGTTTTTGTAGACCACCATCTTCAGTACAGGCCATCTTATTTAATCATATCCTTAAACAATACAGGAATCAGTTATGCATAGCTACTGGCAGCTACATTACTTTACAGAGTGTATATTTCTTTTTACTTAAGCAAAATCTTTATTTCAGGCCAAAACTAGCTCGGTATTTTGATATGCTTTACTCTCTCCAGTCACATCTTGCAAGACTGCGTTATAAATCCAGTTGTCTAGCATGCAGCATTTTAATGCGGCCAATTCAATTTTATGGGTGAAGAGTATGGTTGAATTTTCAATTAAATGTGCTATTCAGCTGATTTACAGTTTTAGTTCTGTATTACTGATGATCACAGGACTGATATATATATATATATATATATATATATATATATATATATATATATATATATATATATGAATACAGATTCCTCACAAGAGTTGCATCTTATGTAATTTATGTTTTGCCTAAATATATTTCTGATTGTTTACATGAAATGCCTCACATCTGTAGATAATGCATCTGAACTTTGTATGTAAGTAAATTATCAGTTTGATGTCATGCTTGCTCTGTACTGTTAGCAGGCTGTAATACAAGGTATGCATACAATATATTTTTCTGCAGGCTTTGTCTGATGAGAAAATACTGACACACAGAATTAGCAATACAAAATGAAACTGTCATCGATCAAGTCAGTACCTACAAATTGCCCAAATATGAGTTTCATTTATGAGCTATACCTACTAATTTTTGGTTCTAGTTAAAATACAATGCATTTCATTTTCATTTAATATTTCTGATTCTATTACCTTAATTTATAAAATGGGCATAAATTATTTGCCTTCTGATTAGCTGAGTCATCTTTTCAAACCGCAAGCACTGCTGTAGCAATACAAAACAGAGTATGTAATTACCAGCAGAGATCTCAGAGGAATAGATGGCATTCAAGATAATGTAACATATGCAAATAGACAATGCAAAGCTCTTTCACAGACACAGAGGCAGACAGAAGCACACACACACACAAATATATATGTATATATATATATATATATATATATATATATATATACACACACACACACACACACACACACACACACACACACACACACACACACACACACACACACACATATATCAGTGTACTTCTTTACTTATTTTAGTCAACTGTGCTTTTGGTTGACTTTTGTTTTGACCGACATAACATGTGGTCAACAGGTGTATGAGATCCCTGGGGTTAGGAGAATACGCTCCTTCCTGGGGATTGTGTGTGTGTGTGTGTGTGTGTGTGTGTGTGTGTGTGTGTGTGTGTGTGTGTGTGTGTGTATATACATATATATATATATATATATATATATATATATATATATATATATATATATATATATATATACATATATATATATATATATATATATATATGTATATGGGTTTATGTCAGATGATCAAGTTTTCCGAGACTCGAACTTCATATGGTCAAGACGGGTCTATATTAACAAATCAAAACTGCAAATAACCGAACACCAAAACAGCAATACATAAAGATCGAATTGCCAAAAGTACGAACGGCCACTTCAGCGAATTTTTTCGCAGGGGAAAAAAATATATTTGCCCGTCATCGAGAGTTTGTCCTTTCCTCCATAGTACAGTGATCTCAGAGGTGGTGTATTTAGTTTGGGGGGTGTTGGGGGCACACATACTTTCGTAGGGTTTGACAGTTTGTTTGGGTTTTAGTCGGCCAAGCAATTTTTTTCCCCTGGGAAAAAATTCACTGAAGTGCCCATTCATAGTTTTGGCGATTCGATCTTTATGTGTCACTGTTTTGGTGTTTGGTTATTTGAAGGAATCAGTACTGCAAAACTAAACAAGGATATACATTTTCAGCCTCAAGAGCAGGGTCAGTCCACCCAGGCATTCTACTTGTATGTTTTATGAGAGTGAAGCTATTACATTAGCAGTATTTCTTAGTAGTTCTGAGCATGCTGCTAAAACTGACTGTTGTAGCCTTGTGCCCCCCCCCAGCTAGTGCAGTAATTCTAACTGTCCAATAGACAGTATACATTTAATTCAGATCTCTGTGACTAAACTAACCATCAAACAGCCCTCTCAGTGCTTTCTGCATTAGTCTGTATCACTTGGAGGCCCACCTGTTTATTTGCATCTCTATACATTCCCCTTCATTGCTAATGTATCTCTCTATACTAATCTGTGCACAAACTGGTTACTAATCAGTAAGTCAATGTGAAGACACACTCCCAACCTTAATAAACTTTGCTGTCTCTTCTCTCCTTCACTTTACAGGTAGTTTGAATTATTATTTAGCCCCTCTGAGGCCTTCACTGATTGCCTCTTGGTTTCTTTGCATTCCACCTGGTTTACACCCCTTGTGCTATCTCCCTCCCCCCAATAGTAAGTCTATATTAGAATCCTGCTGAGTATGGAGCCATCTTTAAATTTCTAGTCTCCCACCAGGACACAAGTGCTCTTCAGCAATTGCATTCTGCTTGCTGGTAAGCCATTAGACCTCAGGAATTTGTTTAAAGTGTTCAGATTTGTAAAGTAATACTTACGTTTTACTCTTGTCTTGGTGGGCTCTGCCCTGCTCCGTTCACCCTCACTAACTCTCAGGCTCTCTCTGCTCCCCTGCTCTGCCCCCTATTCCCTCCCACCCCACTACCTCTACATTTATATTAATCACAGCCACACCCACAGCTCACCCTCACATCACCTCCACCAATCACAGCTCCTCAAGTCAGATCACATTATACCACACCAACTTGCTCCACACAAAATACTCCCAATCACTCTCATTCCCACTAGGCATTTTTACATCACCCACACTACTTACCCATCCACATATAGTGCAACCCTATAATTCCTATTCAGACCCCCACCTAGAACCAACTTAAACTTTATAACCATGACTATCACACAACTAAGTCTAGTCTGTCTTCTCATAATTCTTTATAACACCACAAGTTATCACTCTAGCAATATCCCTAAACTTAGTAGCACAACACTACATTATGCACTCTCATATACAGACACTGCACATTATAATAATATCTGCCCACAATTGTTCAAGAACTACATAACGGACCAATTCAGAACTAAACACATATGCTCTCATTCCTACTCCAAAAAAACACAATACTTTCTCACACTCCTCAACAAACTCCAACATCTGTATCACCATTTTAACACCAGGCTCACCATAAGTGGGGATATCTACCCCAACCCAGGCCCAAATCCATACTGTCCAACACAAACTACTCCAACACAAATGTCAGAACATAACACCCCACTATCTTCATCCCTGGGAAAATCAACAACAGCAGCAAAACCAACCATCTTTTAATGCTAAATATTAATATTAGAAGTATCAAAAATAAAATACCTGAACTCCAGGCCACAATAGCACACTACTCCCCAGACATAGTTGCATTAACAGAAACCTGGCTAAATAAAAACATAGCTAACTCAGAAGTCATCCCTACTGGCTACAATATCATTAGAAAAGACAGACCACTTCGTAAAGGGGGTGGAACTGCCTTACTGTGTAAGTCCATCTTAACTGTATGTCAATTACCAAACTCCTCCCCCTCCCCCAATAATTGGGACATACTTATCTCACAACTTCAACTTCACCTTAAAGAGGTAATCACCACAATTGTGATCTATATTCCACCTGGTAATACACCTGCTAGCCTTGAAGACTTCTTTTCCTTGTGTTCTTCCACATACTCACAAGAAACCCTTATTCTGGGGGATTTCAACCTAGATTGGTTCACCTGCATATCAGAACCACCAAGTAATCTTATAAACCTCCATGGCTACCAGCAGCTAGTCCAAATTCCAACTAGATGTGATAAAATATCTAAAAGGGAATCCATCCTTGACTGGGTCCTAACTAACAACCCTACATTGTACCTCCACACAGGCAGTCTCCCAGACACCTTAAGTGACCACAACATAATATACTTTATATGTAGTAGAACAAGCATATGCAAAACCACTAACTATATATCCACTAGAAACACAAAAAAATTCTCCCCTGAGGTCCTCAATACTTTACTCTGTAACTGTGACTGGACCCCCCTAAAAACCCTCCCACTTGAGCAGGCTGTAGCATATTTCAACAAAACATTTCTACAATACCTACACACTGTCACGCCATTGTGCAAAATTAAGGTTTGAACCTCTACAAACCCCTGGCTCAGTAAAGAAACCAAACAAATCCTCAAGTCAAGAGACACTGCCTGGCTTTACTATGAAAAAAACAAAGAAACACAAAGCCTAAGTACCAAGAACTGCATAACCGTGCAAAAAAATGCATTAAGCTGGACAAAAAATCCTACTACACAACATTACAAACTAAATACCAACACAACCCCCAAAAACTTTGGAAAAATGTAAACCAGCTACTAAAACCCACCCAAAAGGCTACTCTCAAACCAACCACCCCTGACACTAAAGTTCCCATTGAAACACAATTCAGCTCCCACTTTGTGAACTCAGTTCTATCCTTAGTATCACAGGACAGTTCCTTCCTCACTATCCCCCCAACACAAATAACACTAATACAAGCTGTACCCTCAAAACAGTTTCCACCACTTCAATCAAAAGCATGCTCTCCAAACTAAAAACCTCATCAACAGCAGCTGACCTACTCCCCAGCTATTTCTTGAAACTCACAGCAGATGCTATTGCTATCCCAATCTTCACTCTCATAAACAGGTCAATAGTTGAAAACTATGTGCCCAAACTCTGGAAAATATCCTATGTTACACCCGTACATAAAGGCGTGATCTCCACTGAACTTAATAACTACATACCCATTGCTTTACTCTCCCCCCCTGGCCAAAATCCTAGAAAAATGCATCCATACCGAGATGCTAAAATATCTCCTAGACAGCAACATCCTGTCACCAACTCAGCATGGTTTCAGACCTGCCCATACTACCACTACTGCCCTCCTCTGCTTCATAGACATAGTAAACCATCTAGAAAATGAAAGCCTGCAAGTGTCAACTCTTTTTTCTGGATATACCCAAAACATTTGACACAGTCTCACACCAAATCCTGCTAAACAAACTAAACCAAAATCACTTATCAAATTCCACTCTTACCTGGTTCCAAAGCTACTTAACTGACAGGTACTAAGCTGTGAAATGGGAAAATTCTCTCTCTCCTCAGCTACCCATAACCATAGGAGTCCCACAGGGTTCTATCTTAGGACCACTACTATTCACAATCTTCACAAATGACCTCCATACCTCCACACAGCATGCATCTGTCATTCAGTATGCAGATGACACTACCTTAATCTGTGCTGCACAAAACATTCCCACCCTCCTGCAAACAACTCAACTAGCATTCTCTGATGTTGAAAACTACTTTACCAAAGCCCAACTTATCCTCAATCCAAAGAAAACTCAGCTAATGATTATAACCAGTTCTAACAAAAACACTGATAACAGTCAATTCACTATCTACTCCACAAATGCTACTCCAATCGCTCCAGTGGCACAGGCTAAGCTATTGGGAATAACCATAGACTCCCACCTAAAATTTGGTAGTCATCTCAACTTAACTATTAAAAAAGTACATGCCAAACTGGGATTACTGTACCGTATCAAACCATTTCTTACCAACAACACAAGATCAACCATTGCTCGCTCCCAGCTTCTATCCACCCTACTCTATGCATCTCCCATTCTGACTAATCTCAACAAAACTGAACTAAGCAAAATGGAAGCCTGCTATATCAGAATTGCCCGCTTTGCTGCAAATTGCTCATATAGAACTCATCACTGTACTGCTCTGAGACAGCTCCACTGGCTTGAACTGCCCAACCTCCTAACCTACAATCAGCTCTGCCTCTGTCATTTGATCTATTACCTCCCCAATAAGTGTCCTGCCGTCAAAAACCTAATACATCACTTAGCCAAATGGCCTCTTAGATCATCAAGCAAACTACTACTAGAAGTCATCAACAGCTACAATAGCTTTGGAGATGCACTATATAGTAGTTCAGTGGCTAAAAAAATGGAACTCTGTCCCCACTAGCATTCAAAGCACATTATCCAAAGCCTCCTTTAAAGACCTCATCAGGCAACATCTCAAGCAAAGTTGGCAGTGCCATGATTGCTCCCCAGGCTAGTGAAAGCGGATAAGGTACACATACTAAACCTAGAGTATTTGATAATAGTTTTCACTCTTACTCACAAACACTGGCTAATCTACAATGTATGTACTGTACCTGTGTACTATGTATGTATTCTACCTATGTTCCAAATTTCAGCTGTACACCACAAATCTATTAATTACCTTTATTTTTAAATTGATATTTTTTGTTTGTTCTCTCTACTGTAACTGTTGATGTGCTGCATACCACTGCAAAAACATG
>NC_056743.1:1098658731-1098681231 GCF_019279795.1 Protopterus annectens
CTTTGCTTTCTGTGACATTTGTACAAAACTCTTCTACAAGCACACTTGCTAAGCCATGTGGCTCAGTGCTCACTTCATTGTTTATCAATAACAAGTTACATTTAACATTTTCCTGTATTGGTTTTCTGATGTAATTCAAAACAATTGTAATGTTTTCTGCCTTTTGATACTAAGTTAAGTTCATTACTGAATTTGGAAGATTTGAGAAGAAAAGTAAGTACTGTCTGTACTTTATTTCACCTAGATATGTTTTATCACTGGTGTCAGTTTTGAAAGCTAAACAGTTATCTCTTTTTTCTGTTGTCTATCTTATTAATTATGTAATTCTACATTGTTTGTCGAACTTTCCTGTATATTTATATTTTAATGCAATGTGCTCATGAATGCAGGAGTTAATAACGTCATAAATCTGACTGACAGTATCCTAAGCAGACTGCTTTGGGTCAGTGAGAATAGTATTCCAGTATGTTTCTGTTAAGTGTGCTGTTTAATGAATCACAGCTGAGTTAGGACATATGATTTATATTTTACTAGTAAGCTGAAGGTGATGCCGTCATGGTCAGTGTTAATTACAGAAGGCATAATCATGGCTGCCGAGCAGAAAGGATCTAGGTTTGTCAGTATAACATGTAAGATAGTGCCACCCCTAGTGTGATTCTGCACTATCTGTTCCAGGCTGTTTTCATCTGTCGAGTCAGCTAATAATGCATTTATCTCATGCTGAGTCATTTACTAAGTCAATGTTTGAGTAGTAAATTATACACTAAAACTGCATTTTCAGTAGGGTTTTTTATGCAATATAGTTTAGACAAGAAATTCTCAAGCACTGCCGAGGACAAACACTGTATGATAGATTTCTGCAATATTATGACAAACACCACTGGCATTATTTATTTATGTATGAATGTATGTATGTATTTATCTATTTATTTACATTTGAATCCTATTGGGAAGTCCCAGTTTCAGCATATTATCAGGAGAAATGATTTCTAGACATAGAAAGCACAAAATAAAATTAACAGCAAAAAATACTGCATAGATCTACAGATTAATAAAAACGAGAAAATACTTACAAATTATACATTGCAATAGTTAAAAAGAATGTAGAATACACAGCACCAATTGTCAGTTACATTAGCTACCTCAACTGTGTTTTATGCTGAGGCAAAGAAAACATGCTAGAAGTCAATGGAATAAGATAGTAAAGAGGGGAAGACAGTGTGCAAAAATGAAAAGTGCTGTTTCAGCAGTTTCTAGTCCTGAGTAGTTGTCTTGCCTTGACTTTCAGTGTTCTTTTACAAATACTGCTGCCTATCCCATCAGATATGTAACAAAGAAAGAAAGAAAACACCAGAATTTGTTTTATGCATTTTGGACTCTTAAACCATGTTATATTAACACAGCTATAGACTTCATCATGGCAGAGGAAAGCTTTTATATAACTCATTTTATGCTGAGACTTCTAGCATTTAAAAAATCCACCTTAGGTCTGTAAGCAGATATACATGAACATTTTTTTTCTTATTCCCAGAACTAGTTTAACTTTCTGTGAAAAGTGAAAACTGCTCTGTGTTGGCTCAGTCCATTTACTGGTCTACTAGATGGGAGCCAGAGATATAAAAGGGGTCACAGATTAATGATGTCCCAGAATAAACAGAGTCATAGATTAGATTCATAGATATTCCAGGGCCACTGAGTCTCATGACCATTGTTGCCTCGCCAGTACCCTTCTTAAGCATCATGTCCTATCACTAGGTGGGCCACTTTGGTCAGCCCTACAGTAAATTTGTGGAAACCCATCCAAAGTCAGAAATATACATATATTAAGTCCCAGATTGTTGTGTCTCAGAGCATTCCCTTTTCTCTAAGATATGGCACCCTTAAAGTATATATAAAAAGGAGCATATGAGGGTGCAGCCCTGTACATGGAGGGTACAGGGGAGCATAACCCATTGCAAAAAATCAACTTTAAATGAGTGCAGTAATAGTTGGAATTTGTAGGTCTTCTGTAGCCTTTTTTAATAAGTCTAAGACTCATAATTATGGGTCTTGGAATTACAACAGGCAGTCTAAAGAAACTGACAATCCAAATGTGCTTTATTTGATGTACTTTAGATTGAAGGCATTATTTATTTGTTTATTATAGTGGTACTTTTACCTAACTTTTTCTCACAGCTTTTCACAAATGTATTTTAATAATGCTTTAGATTCTATTTACTCACCATAAAATTATACATAAATAAGTGCAAAAAGGTAGCAAAGACAAGGCTCCAGTTTCTTCAACAAGCACAGCTGTTTTATTAACACAAGCACTTTCACTAGATGCTTCTTCATGTGTAATAAAACAGCTGTGTTTATTGAAGAAATTGGAGCCTTGTCTTTGCTACCTTTTTGCACTTATTTCTGGATTCTCAGTGGTTTATTGCAGAGACACCTGGATATTGTTGGCTTGGAGTTTCATAAAATTATGCATGTTTGTGAGAAAGAATGTAGGAGAAGATGTTATGTTGCTACCTGTAGACAAAGTATAAAATAACTAAAATAAAATTTAATTATGTGGCTAGTGAATTTCACCCATCTATTTTTCCACTCAGTTGCTCTGGGTATTACAAAACAGCCCTTATCTAGAATGAGAAGCCATGCCATAGATTCTACTATGCGGGTTACATACACTGAATCAAAGAAGCTGCAATTCTGCTAGAAGCAGCAGACAAAAGATCTGTGCAATCTGTGCATAGCTTTTTGATAATCAATGAGGCATACAGAATTAAGTCTCAGTAGTAAGAATAGTGGTCTGCTGAATCTGTTCACGAATAAAACAGTTACTAAACCTAATCATATTCACCATGAGTGGTCACTACAGTCTTAAGCTAGTGCTACAACAGACACCACAACATTTAGCTTCTGGCACGTCGAGTAACCAGTAAGTCCTGCAGCTACAAGATAACCCCTACTGCCTTTTGTTGATAGTGTCCTTGCCCAGCCTTCCACTATTACTAATATGAGGAATTTCTACATTTTTCAGGATGCTTGCTGTGTGGTTGTAACCATTTGTGGTTCTAAGCTATTTCCACCTTATCCTATAGAATGTAAAAAGAACACCTTCAGTATTCAGTATTCTGTTTGGAAATGCTGAATTCTGTTAACCTTCTAGAACCACCCAATTATGAGTTTCTGCTCATGGTCCCACGAGCTTCAGAATGTCTGCTTATTGTAACCATGTAAAATACCCAGTATGTGTTTCAGAAATTTGTCATAAATAATTGCCAGTACATAGCAATACTTAACAAAAAAAGAAAAAACATACTCTAGTACTTAGTTATACAGCTCAATACTTTCACATGTCTACAAACAAGAAACTAAAAAAAAAATAAAGTATTTTTTCTCATTCTGTTGTATTGTAAGAGATTCATGATATTTATAATTATGGACAAGTTTCAAGTTTTGATTTAAGTATTATTAATTTCTCAAAACAAACATTCTCTGCAGAAATACTCTACATTTCTGAAATTTGATCTAACAAAACTGTTCTACAGAATGTCAAATGAGACTTTTAGAATTTGTTTTTGAAAATTAAATCTAATGGTAATGGTTTACCATTAAATAATCAGGATTTTACAAAGAATCTCTTGAATTTTACTGTGCATGAACCAAGACACTGTAGTATGAAAGCATAAAGTGATTTTTCACCTTTGACCTTTCTGATATACATGGTACATCAGAAAGAGATATCTCAACAGCCTACAGCATTTTGATGTTTGGAAGGAAAATTTTGAGCATCTTCCACTAAGATTTAATATCACTGTATTCGTTTTTCAGAATGTGGTATTACAGCAAATTGATAAATTGTTCACAGAACAATAAATTATATAGCAGAATGTGTCTAAAAGTGCACAGAAGGCTCTGAATATGCATTACTAAATCAACTCTTATAATTCTAAGCCATCGGATAATACAGGAAATATGGTTCTACTGACCAGAGTTTTTATAATCAAATGTTTTGCTATATTTTATTAAATGGAACTAAATATATGTGTATCTTCACTATTTACTGTTGAATCCAATAATTTATCAGACAATTCAAAAACCTGAACAGCAGGGGGAGGGGGACAAATTGTATGACACGTGAGAGAGGAAGAAGATGAGGACAGAGGAGAAACAATTAGGTAAAATTTTACCTCATATCAAAACAGATAATTTTACTGATAATGTTTTTAGTCCTACACAGACTAAATTGTTGGAAATGGTGTTGAATTTTTTTCCTACTCCTAGAGTGAATGAGATAAAAGTAATAGCCGAGTTAAAACACTATACCAGGAGATTAAATTTTAGTTATTTGTTACATGACAATGTAAAGAATTGTTTTAGAAGTCCGACCGTTTTTATACCTCCTTTGCATAATACCTTGACAATATTTGAACAATGTTGTGAACAATGTTGTAAAAAAGGAAAAAAAAAAACAACTGTTATGTTATTTGAATTCTTCTGAGAGGAAAGTATTATATGATTTAAAAATGATAAGAGGTTTAGATATATGAAGGAGGACAAAGGTGGGGATTAGTAATTATGTATCAGGATGATTATGTTGTTGCTGTAGAGAGGGGAGTGTGATGCATGCAAATTCATATATTAGGGTCATATATTAGTTTTGAGCACATTGATTGAACCTTTGATATGAAATGACACTTCAATTGTAATGTTCAAGGGTAGTTTATGTTAATAAATGCTCAAGTTGTTCGGCTTTTTATTTGGGGATGACTACTAGGACTTTGTAAAAGAGAATAAATCAACATTTGTATTCTATTAAAACATGTGACTTGAACAGTACTTTGTTTAAATGTACCGGTGAATGTAAATATTATAAACAGGTTTTGTTTTATATTGTTAACCAGATACATTGTTTTAAGGGTTTGGGATTTTAAGAACAGGTGGGGCATTAGTAATTAGGTATCAAGATGATTATGTTGTTGCTGCAAATGTTAAATAATACCAGTGAATATCAAGTCATTACTTTGAGAGCCATCTCCTTCTTCTTCTTTCGGCTTTTCCCGGTTAGGGGTCACCACAGTGGATCACCTGTCTGCTCGTGCTTGGCAGTGGAGTTTTACGGTGTTGAGTTGCCAGCCTGGCACCCAACCTTCCACAGAAGACACACACATGCACGCAATCATGCCTAGGGCCAATTTAGAGTGTCCAATCCACCTACAGCATGTCTTTGGGATGTGGGAGGAAACCCTGCGACCACAGGGAGGACATACAGACTCTGCACAGAAGGCACCACAGCCGAGCATTGAACCGAAGAGCCTCTTGCTGTGAGGCGGCAACACTATCTGCTGCACCACTGCAGTCGCCCAATTTCCTTGAGAGCCATAAAAAATGTAAATATATCAATTCATTTTATTTAAGAACAATGAAATAGGTATGGCATTATATGAATATTTAATGAATGCTACACCTAAAGTAGGTGTTTTACATGTTGTTCCAAAGAAACACAAAGATGAAATTAATCCAAGTTTAGACCTATAGTGTCTGCCTCTAATAGTGTTACTGAAGGAGTGTCTTTATCCAGAGCTGGTGTTTTGAATCCTTTGGTACAGGCATCATTCTATATTATTGATTCTTGGGATTTTTAGGTCAGTTAAGAGAATTTAGGAATAGCAGTAAATTTAATAATGGTTTATTGGTTACTGTAAATATTTTTGTTTGTTTACAAGCATCCCTCAGGATGTGGGTGTTAAATTTATTAGGTTATTTTTCTAAGTATACTAAATTTAATAATAATAATAATAATAATAATAATTTCTATTGTTCATTTTGGAACCTATATTAGACAATATATATATTTTTTTTATTTTTAATAACTCCTACTACAAAGAGATAAAAGATGTAGCCTTGGATTTTTCTGTAGACCCTGCTTTTGGTAGTCTTGTATTAAGATGGTCGGAAGTGGAAATTTTATCTTCTTGTCCTTATTTCAACAAAGTTATCTATTATAAATTATTTGTTGATTATTTATTTTTTATTTGGAATGGGTCATACCATGAGTTTATTTTATTTATTGAACAGTTAAATAATTGTACTATTTTTTTATTTATTTTAGGTGACTGAATTCTGTGTTATTTTTTTAGACATTACCATAGACTGGGACCAAGTTAAGTGTTTTGATAGTTTAGAGCTGATTGCTCTCTGGGTTTGAATGCTGCTATTAATACAATACATATTTTTGAAAAAACAGAAGTTTAAAGAAGAAAAAACTGAAGGTATTTATAAGGTATTTTAATGAGTTATTCACTTATTATTTGGAAGTTTTATTAGGTTACTTATTATTTGGAGGTTTTATTATGTTAATTAATTAATTAATATTCATGTGACTTTTTGAGTTTGTATTTAATTGAATGGTATCTGAATTGTGCTTTGTTGTATGTTTCTGATGAAGCCTGTGTATTGTAAGATGAAAGCAGTGAATAAAGTATTTACACTAAAGCTTTTTGAGCAGCGATATCATTATATTATTTTCCATCTTGAGTTAACCCTGTTTTGTATTTTTGCTTTTATTAAAGCCAAACTGCTGCAGGTCTGGCCTGATGAGACTTTTACTACCATAGTTTATCAGGTCAGTTATAATACAGTCCATGGCTTTGCAAATAAGACTCATTAGGCCATGGTGGTGCAGCGGTTAGTGTTGCCGCCTCACAGCAAGAGGTTCTCCGGTATGTTCCTCAGCTGGGGTGCCTTCTGTGCAGAGTCTGCATGTCCTCCCTGTGGTTGTGTGGGTTTCCTCCGGGTGCTCCAGTTTCCTCCCACATCCCAAAGACATGCTGTAGGTGGAGTGGCACTGGGCACTCTAAATTGGCCCTAGGTGTGAGTGTGTGTGTGTGTGTGTGTGTGTGTGTGTGTGTGTGTGTGTGTGTGTGTGTGTGTGTGTGTGTGTGTGTGTGTGTGTGTGTGTGTGCACGTGTGTGTGTGTGTGTGTGTGTGTGTGTGTGTGTGTGTGTGTGTGTGTGTGTGTGTGTGTGTGTGTGTGTGTGTGTGTGTGTGTCTTCTGTGGAAGGTTGGGCGCCGGGCTGGCAACTCGTCATTGTAAAACTCCACTGCCAATCATGAGCAGACAGGTGATCTGCTGTGGCGACCCCTAACCGGGAAAAGCCGAAAGAAGAAGAAGGCTAATGAGCCTGTAATTCCTCTGGCTAATGGTAGAGACACCCTTATGGAATGGCATCACAATTGCTGCATGTCTAACCTCAGTGAAAAAGCCAGGGTCTAAAATCAGGTTAAATAGCTTACAGAGTGTCTCTGCCGGGACTTGTTTATTATTGTGTATGAAATAGGCAAGTATATAATCAGGCTCCATGAAGGAAATACTTTGAGTCTTGAGCAGCACCTGCAGTATGTGTTCTTTAATGTTGATGGGGATTGCCAAGTCTTGAAATGCAGAAAAGAAAGACTGAAAATACAGAAGAAGACCGAATATTGAATATCCCTCTATTCTTTCCAGCTTCCTTCTTTTGCAGGGGATCATGATATACCAACTCTAAAATTACCATAGCTCGGAGAGGAGGGAATATTCAGAGAAATGGCTCTACTGAACATGATATATGTAAGTCCACATTTTCACTCATTTGGTCTCTATATTTTTGGGACTCAGTAATCCATGTTCTGACATATAAAATTGTTATCCAATTAAGTTATAGTGAAAAATAAATATATATATTTTTAATTTCTGGTGAAGTTTTCCTTTAGCTGTGTGATGTAAAATGTGCTTTTAGTAATGAAATTAATTCAGCAGAAATGTATATGCTGAGGCATCAAAGATTTCTGAAATGTTTGTGTTTTTGTCTCTGTTTCTTCATACTGATATGGCAGTCCATGCTTCTGTCCATCGCCATAGTAGCACTCTAACGTTAAACATCCATGCCACATGCCCTCTATCATTCAATCTGTCAATCATATATTGCTACTTAAAAGATATAGCACAAAAAATGAGACGTCACAGTCTTCACTCGTTCCACAGTACTGCAGGGGTGTCCCAGTATCTCCTATTATATGGAACACACTTGATTTTAGTTTGTGCTCCTCTAGCGCTAAGGCATAGATCATTTCTCTCATCTCTGATTCCTTTTGATGGCACACAGCACTCTCTGGCAGCACAGATTAGGGGTGTGCATTACTAATAAGCTTTGCTGTGCACTCTTTGGTTTAATTACTTCAGCCTTATCTTGCATAATGTATAGCATTAACTAAGGACTTTAACCAGATACATGGGCCACCCCTGAAAAGAGGTGCTTATACTTATAAGCACTATCCACTTGAAATAAATAAATAAAGAGAACACATATTTTGGCTTTCTATCTTACTGATGTTACTTTCATGTTTCTGTTGTTGTTTACCCTAGTTCTGGTCCCATTCATTCAGCTAGCTTGAGCTACACCTACGGTGTCACCAAAATGTCACCAAAAAGGGAGCAGGAAGTATTAGGAAAATTAAACATACCACCACATAGCCATTGGGTTTTTATAGTCATTTGCTTGGCAGTCATTCTTAATGTCAAATCATGTACTATATCTAGTCCAGTCTTACCCCTGTGAGCAACTGTTGAGTAAAAAGTCCATTATACATGGATCTAACAACATTTCTATTTTTTCTTTTGGCTGCCCCCTGCATTAACATTAATTCCTGCACTCCTGTGCATTCAGTAAACCTGTTTGTTCACCTGGGCAATAGACCTTCATCCCATGTATCCCCTGGTACATGAGTTGAGTGAATGAAGTGTTAGAAGCCGGTATCCATATAACCACATGCGTGGAGACTGGGGGGGTTTGCATAAAGCTCTGTCCTTACTTATGCATACCAGTTCAAGTCTGAGATGTTGGCATTCAGTGGGTGTTTGTGATATATGTCCATGCCTGTCTGAATTGTTCCTGTCCCTCTCCGTAGACTGCACCTCCCACAAGTAATCTGCAATATCCATCAAGAATTCAGGCATGAACAGTGTGTCTGGATACACACTTTCTATCCCAAAGATAGGCACAGTCCCCCCTCCACTTCCCTGAAGCTATCATAAGCATCATCAGTATTGAAGAACCTTTCAGTCTGTTGCACTTCTACCTGAAATTAAAAGTTTCAGTGGAGTCAGAATTCCAAGACCAGAATGCTTTAAGGATCTGGTTCAGCTAACCCACTTGAGATACAAACTACTTGGGTGCTCTAATAAGTCCTTTGTGAAGGGAGCAGCCATTAGATGCCAGAAAATAAGTGTGCACATTTCCAACTTATCCTCCCTCCGAGAAAACTTAAGGTTTTGAATCGCCAGGGTTTGCAGTTTCCACAGGCAGTTCTGTGATTTCTGACAACAGGGCATACTTTTGTCAGCTTCCACATCACCAATAACATGATTTAGAATGCCCAGAACTTCTTTTTTCACAATATTCATGAAGTTGGACATTAAATTTTGTGTAGAAAATAGTGTTCCCATCTGAAAGACAGAACTGAGTTCTGGAAGGCCAAATAATGTTTTGGGTTTGCCAACTACTTTGCTTATATTCATTAGTTTATGCAATTTCCTAACACCTGTTCAGTGAGTTAGCAAGTTTGTGACACAATTTAGTGTAAAAACTATTATATTTTATAAGATATCAGACTTTCTGCATGACTCTAGTTCTTTAGCAAACAACTGTTGCATCAGTATACCACAGTGCTACTGTCATTATGTACTGGACAAGGTCTGCAGATCAGTGGCTACCAGAGAAGGCTTGCTCAAATATCTCTCTAACTTTTGCCATTTGTGGAAAAAGCAGTAACTGAGAAGTGTTCGGTGATGCTGAATCTGTCAGGCGCATTCCTTCATATGTTCCTCATCAGTTGCTGGATACTATCTCTTCCTAAATATATCTAGGGAACTGAATTCAAACGAGGAACACAGGAATACTGCAGGTTACTATGCAAGCAGTCACTGGGACCATAAGATGCCTAGGCCTTAAACACCCTTAAGAAAAGCACACTAATAATGCTGTCCTTCTTTATCTAGGAGAACCAGATAGAGAGTCCCTGGGGAAATTCTGTGACTATTTACTTATTTATCTAAGTTTGTTGTGAAGTTGGCCATAGTATTGAGATTCTTTATAAACAGGGGAAGCTTGTTCCACAGGAGGATAATATGTTTAGGTAGGAACCTCTCTCTCTCTCTACATTGAATTTTGTTTATTTATTGGTGTATATTAAGATGTTTTGTAGTGATGTTTGAGAAGTTGTAGGCCCTGCTAAGGTATGGGAGGTCAAACAAGGGTGTTTCCTTCATGGTACAGAAAGCTGGACAAAGGTCACCTTGAAAGAACTGGTAGGCCACAGAATGCAAGGATAGTACAACTACTCTCAGGGTAGCTAAGGACTTTAGGACCCTAGATTTTCTTAGTTAGAAATCTCTGTTGCTTGTCCAGTTTGCTAATGTGCTTTATCTGACATATGCTCAGTGAGGCACTATATTCATTAAATGACAGAGTGACAATCATCTAGAGCTAGTGTTTACAGTTAATCACATCTTTAGGTCTACAGGAAATTCCATTGGATATCACTTGGTCCAAATAGAAAGTACTCTTAAACATGGTAGAGTCATGGTGGTCCATTATTAGTGAGGTGTCACATTCATGCCAAGCTCACTTATAACAGACCATCTTCTGAACACCAGCTGTTGGCATAGCCCCATCCATGCTGGAGCCATTTGGTATTACTGGGGTAATGAATAATAGGATCTATCTTGGAATTGTCAGTAAACTTGGATAATCACACAGCTGGGGTACTGGCTTGGGTGTCAGCAAAACAGATGACAAAGAAGAGAGGTCCCAGCAATGAACTCAGTGGGATTCTACAAGTTACAGCTTTATATCTCAAGAGGGTTCGAGCAACTTTCACCCCTTGAGTTCTATCAGACAGCCAGTTTGCAATCGAATGGCGAAAGTAGGGGTTTATACTAAGTTTTACTAACTTGTCTATAATACCAGCATGATGGATGGCATCAAAAGGCTTGGTCAGATTGAAATAGGCAGCATACATTGGGCGATCACAGCACACTATCTCAGTGACTTTTTAAAAGAACCATGCCAGGTTTAGGAGGCAGGATCCACCATTCAGAAGTATTTTAGGTCAAAGTTAGTAATTTTGACTATTTCTGCAGTAGAGTATGGATGCCATTCATTGCATGCCTTTACATAGAAGGCTGGTCAGATAAATCACCTATAGTTACCAAAGTCAGAAGAAGAACCACATTTATGCAATGCATCACTGCAGTAGTTTCCCAGATTTCTTCAACAAACCCAGTAGCAAAGCTAAGGCTGAAAAAACTGAGAAGGCACTCAGTTCACATTTACCACTGATGAAGATGCACACCAATGAGCTGTCAGGCTGTACAGAAACATTAGTTTTAGCTTTGGGAAGGGATTCCATGACTTGCTCTATATTATTTTTTTTGGGGGGGTAACATACTTGTAATAGTAAGAGGGACAATACAGGTGGGTGGGGCAAAACTCAAACTAAATTTGTGATATCCACTAAGTTCTTTGAGTCATTCTGAGCGATGTTATTTTGAAACAATTCAGTGCATTTTGGGGCATTATTTTTTACCTTTTTAACATAACCAAAGAAGGAGTTATAATTCACTTTGGTGATTGTGGTGAGTTTAACTTCATATTTGAGTTTATATTTCCTAATGGTTCTCTTAAGATCTTTACTACTTTCTTTTCAGTATATTTTGGGGGTGGAGATAATTGGATTTGTTTATAGTTACTGAATATCTTTTTTTCTTGTTATATAGTTCATTGATATGACAGTTCCACCACGTAGGTTTATTCTTAAACTTGCATTATATTTGGAACAGATGGGTGCTGACATGTCTCTGCAACTGTGGTGGTACAAGTTAGATAAGAAGGAAGTTGTCTTTCCAACTAGTTCCATGGGTGGAGGTTTCTTGGGGAATTTGTCTATGTCACCTAAGTGCTATAGCATGTTCGCTTTACAGATGTCCCTAAATACTGATGCATTAGGTGCGGGGATGTACCAAAAGGTCTATAGGAAAAGATGACTTTTTTAGTTTTAGTTTTGTATAAAACCTTTCAGAAATCATGCCTTTATTGTAACTGAAGAAGTCTCAGTGCAGACGAAAACGTTTATTATATTGGACTTTGCCTTCGTTATTGCCTTCTACAATAAAGCCTTTTGATTCCTGGGATATTCATTGGTGTACTGCTACCTTGATACACTGGTTTTCTTGTGATTTGTTTGCCTTAACCAGTGCACGGCTTCTTCTTTTTTCATGACTTTTTTATGGTCAGATTTTACCTGGTAGGGTTTAGTCTGGGGTTAAGTAGGAGCAACATTAATAGTCTTTGGATGAGTACTATGGAGTTCAACACTTTGCATTTGTAAATTTGGCAATTATATTATTGATGTACAGAAATAACTGAGAATATATATATATATATATATATATATATATATATATATATATATATATATATGTGTGTGTGTGTGTATGTGTGTGTGTGTGTGTGTGTGTGTGTGTGTGTGTATGTATTTGTGGGGTAAGTATAACAGTCAATTGTGTCAATGGTTGTAATTAAAGTCTCCCAGAATTAGTGTATTAGGTTTAATAGTGAACCAATTTGGACCTCTAGGAGCTCAGAATTTGCACTGTATGTAATTAGACTACTTAGTCATTTGCTGAAGTCATTTATCTTGTTCTGATATTTAGGCATCATTCCCAGTGATGGCAAGATACCACTTAAGATGCCCATTACTCCTCTTTACCTTCATTACTGCTCACTGCCCTTCATATCCTTCTCCTCCTACCTGTGATAGTGTTTCTGACAGAAAGGAATACTCTCCTGCAGTAATCCTTGACTCTGAAAGTGTGATATGTGCTGATCTCACATGCAGTAGGTATGTGCTGATATCACGGATAGAAGGTATGTGCTGATCTCACGTACAGTAGGTATGTGCTGATCTCACATATAGAAGGTATGTGCTGATCTCACGTACAGTAGGTATGTGCTGATCTTACGTATAGAAGGAATGTGCTTATCTCATGCATAGAAGGTATGTGCTGATCTCACGTATAGAAGGTATGTGCTGATCTCACGTACAGTAGGTATGTGCTGATCTTACGTATAGAAGGAATGTGCTTATCTCATGCATAGAAGGTATGTGCTGATCTCACGTATAGAAGGTATGTGCTGATCTCATGCATAGAAGGTATGTGCTGATCTCATGCATAGAAAGTATGTGCTGATATCACAGATAGAAGGTATGTACTGATCTCATGTATAGAAGTTATGTGCTGATCTCATGTATAGAAGGACTACATTAACTGTACTGGGGCCATGTTTTGATAACTGCACAAATATAGATGAGTACAAGCAGTAAGTATGCCTCATGCTCAGGAATCTTTGGGTTATGACTCCAGCAAATTCATTTGGTTTAGATCTGAATTTGTTATTTTGGAATGTTTAGTAAATGGACCCTGCCTAAAAAGACAAAAAAACACTGTGTGGACAGCAAATGTTTTTGCCACTATATAAAAGCAATGATTAGGACATTTGTCTGAGGAGTAATTTGCTTTGATGACCTTATGCGGACTCATGAGCTTCTGCCTGCCTCTCTTATGACCAGTGTGAGAGTTATGAGAAGACTTGGTAGTGAGTGTGACAGTACAAGCTATATTATGCATTAGTGGTTGATGTTTTCTTGTGTGGACTCTAGGAGGCTTCAGCAAGTACTTTTAACAGCCTGTGCCAAGGTTAAAGGTCTAGGGATTCACAATGACCGGTGCAGTGTTTTAGAAGTGAGGGGCTTACCAACAGTAGACTGGTGTGAGAGTTTAACTGCCAGGCAAAGCAAGTATTTATATATCTTGCAAATCTTGATCTTATTGAGAAGAAGCAACAGGCAGTTGTTAAGCATGAGGTAGTTGCTACACTGCCTCTAAACACTTAGAGCATAGTAGAGTACCCAAAGGGGGCAATAGCAGACTGCTGTACAATTATGCCATGGTTGTGGATCAAAGGCAATGTAATATTCAAGATCTGATAGCAAGATGAGGGAAGTTGTAGGAAGTATTAGAGGTTGGACAGAACTACCTCTAAGGTATTAGGTTAGATGAAATAGCAGATATTACATGCTATACAGTGATCTATCTAAGGGAGTTGAAACTACTCCAGAATTACAAAGATCTCTGTCTAAGATAGTACAAATTACTCTGGAATTATAAAGTGCTCTATCTGTGGGAGTTCAAATTACTCTGGAAATACAACGGTGCTCTATCCATGTTGGTGCAACTTCTTTGGCTAGAGGCAGTAGTTGCTAAAATGTACAATAGAGTTCTATAATGCACTACAGTGCTGTAATATTCCCACACAGTGCCCTATTTAAAGGGGTACAACTATGCACACCCAATCATGTCTTCAGTGCTGTGCTAACAGAAACATAGCAGGATTTGTGATGTAATTGAAGCAATACAGGCTTAAGTACTGCGAGTAATCAATGAATTGGCCAAAAATTACTCATAAATACAAGATATGGCAACTCAGAGTATCATTTTTCTATGCACACAGTAAGACACTGTGAAATAAGGCAGAAATCTATTACTATGCACATAGTATGATAAGGCAAACTGGTGGAGGAGTCCAAGCACAGTGATTCAAGACTGCAGGCATGGATGTCAGAAAATTAAGAAAACAATACAATAATTCAACAGCACAGTAATTGCACCAAAATTAATTTGCAGAGATCCACAAGCTGCTGTGTGTTACATAAGTATTTAACAAGAGAAGATTTCAGGTCTCCTGAAGCAGGACAGTAAGAATATATGCCCATTGGAAACATTATGGCATGGGTTATCATACTGCTCTTCATTTTTTAGCATTGGGGAGCTCAGTTCAAACAAGACCTAGGCCTCTCAATGCAGCAGAAATTAAAGCAAGACAGAGTAAGTAAACAACCAATAGAATCTCATAGTTTTAACTATCTAATAGCAAATAAATGTTTAGAACAGTGTAATGTCCCCTTCTCTTACAAAAGAAAACAGCAAAAACAGTTCTAGACATAAAAATACTATTTTCAAGCAACAAAAGTCTCACATTCCGCTCAAAAAGTCATTCCCTGGTATAGAGGAATCAGTAGAGAAGTTACAGCCAGTAATTCTACTGCTCAGGTGCTCATCATCAGACAGCTCAGCTCAAACAAGTCTCAGGCGGTGCAAACAGCACAGATTAAAGCAAGATAGAACAAGTAAACAGCTAACAGAAACTCTCGGTGCTAACTGGGCACTAACAAATAAATACATAGTAGAGTACATTTTTCACTTCTCTCACAAACAGTTCTAAATTTAACACTCTGTTATCACACAACATATATCTCAAACATAGTTAAAAATATCACTTCCCATGTGGTAGATGCAGAATAGCTAGCTGTTTTGTAGTAGCCATGTCCCATAATTCAGGTGTTCAGGTGTGTGACATCCAGCAGCTCAGGTATAGTGAAGAAACTGCAGTGTGAGTTGGAGCTGAAAGGAAACCAAAAGGAATTTAATATCAGAACAAAGTGACTACTAGTTTCACTTGGTACAATTCAGCAGGATAGGTTGTTATGCTGACATGAATACTGTGGGTGAAAACAACACTGTCAAGAACATAAAGAAGTCTAACTTGAAATTTCAAAAACATTATGTAGACTTTATGACAATTGTAAAATATTACTTGGGCCTAAAAGACTGAAATCCAGACCTTTACACTTTGCACCACTAGCTCACTACTGTAGAGTATCTTCTTGTTTTATCCACAAAGATTCAGCCAACAGGATCCAGGAAATGCAGCAGTGTTTCTTTTGATCTGAAATATCTTTGTTACAAAGTCTTTTTTTCAGCTTATTCTAGCAGCTTGCTAAATAGCAAGCATTTAGGGATGCAAAACCTTTTATGATTCTTCTGACATTCTGAGGGAGCTTCTGGACAAGTCGAAGATGAGAAATAGCAGCGCTGTCTGCCTGCAGAGGTATGACTAATGGAGTGAGCGACAGAGTGTCGCAGCAGAGACAGCAGGCACTTAAGACACGATTAGTAATGATGTGGCTGACCTCAGACCATTACATTTAATGGGATTTAGGCTGTACCTCTACCACCAGCCCTCTGTTACCACAGGCGGAATCAAGCTGCCTCACTTCTCAAATGCAGTCCTGTGCAATTATGCAAAACAGATATTTGCATATGATTTGCATGAAATCCTCAGCACAAAAGGAAAAATGGAAATAAGAAAGATTCTTGTAAGAATGGCCAGTGAGAATTCTGTATGTAAGGGCACATAACGTCTTGTATTTTTTTAATTGTCTTCATAGCCAGGATTTTAAACTTTCCCTTAAAGCACAAAAACAAATATCTCCATGCAGTTTTGCGTGCTGATTGTACAGCTTTGAAGATAGGACATGTTTATGTTGCATTGTTTCAAGCTTCAGTTTCTCATAAGTAATTTATTTCAAAAAACTTAAAAGAGTTTTTGTGAGCATTTAATTTCCCAGTTATCTCTAGCGAATACAATTTGTGCACACGTGGCATTTTCATTTTTTTAAGAATTCAGTGGTGCATAAATTTACATAATATTATTCTGTTTTGTTTGAATAATTTCAATGGTTCGGGGTACACAATTCCCTAGGGGATGTATAGTCACATCATGGATGTAGAAATGTTAATAATCCCATATGGAAACAGATTGCCTCAAGGCCTAAAATATGGTAGGACAGCATCCAAGCAAAACAGAACTGCCATGCAATGTGATGTCAGAGTCGGAAATATTTATTCCAAACTCTGGACACAAAATAGATGTTCAGCAAAAAGTTTATGTCTAGGTCAAGGTTTACAAAGAAAGCATATTATGTGCAGAGTTTAATCACAGTATACAACTGAGTATTACAGGAATAAAAAAAGTAAAAAAAGAAAGAGAGGAAAAAAGACAAACGGTCATCTAGCCTCATAAGTGCAAACCATCTGCGAAAACCTTTTACATCACTGAGCCCTTATAAATAAATATTATTTTTTTACTGCTTATATCATGAGTAATTACCTGCACAATATGCATTTTGATATACAATTCAGATCATATGGGAATTAATTATTTAATTAAAGTAAGCAGAGACAATTACATAATGATAATTACATGTGTGTATGTCCACATGTAACTGAACCCACAAAGATAAAAGTTGTTTTGTAAAGCTTCCATGTCAATAGCAGACTATAGGCCAAAGTATATACCATAGCCCAATATAATTAAACTAATTAAACACAGAGTAAAGGAATAAGCCCAAATAAATAGGCTACAGGAACCCTATGTCATATAACAAAAGAGTTAAACAGAAAGTGCAAACAAGTGCAGTAAAAGCAAACAGCTGTAGAGCTAGATTCAGACCCAGTCCAGTGTACTCAATAGTGTAGCCATATCAATATAATAGGCGCGTCCTGAACTGCTGTGTGAGACTGTGCTGGAATGTTTCCATTCCAGGACAGATTTAAATTGCTTCCATTATGCATTGAAAAATGGAAATTTATAAAGTTTCTTGGGCACACATTTTTCTGCTTGGGCTCTTCATGCCTATGCTTAGAAACTATTGCTTTAACATCTCTACTTGCTAATTTTGATACAGGAGTAATAAGAATGCTTCAATTTATAAGATGGTTAACGTAATGAATTAAGTCATTTTCTCCTGAAAATTTGCTAAGTCATTTTAGCAGGTGTGAAACAGCTATTCATATACCTCATGGATCCTGATGTTTTTGCAGGCTCCTTTGGTGCCTTTTGTAGAAGCATATGCTGCTCATATCCACTTGGGCTGTCATTGTGTGCCATGGTTTCCTACCACATCCTAAAGACATGCTGTAGGTGAACTGGTGAGCCTCCAAATTAGCCATGGTGACATGTGGTATATATTAGTGAGTGTGTGTGTGTGTGTGTGTGTGTGTGTGTGTGTGTGTGTGTGTGTGTGTGTGTGTGTGTGTGTGTGTGTGTGTACATGTGTACGTGTGTGCACATGTGTGTGTGTGTGTGTGTGTGTGTGTGTGTGTGTGTGTGTGTGTGTGTGTGTGTGTGTGTGTGTGTGTGTCTGTGTCTGTGTTTGTGATGAACCAATATGCTATTTAAAATTAATTCTCAGCCTTACATCCACAAAATGTCAGCATTGGCATATGTACCTCTTCCATGCACCTGAAAATACAGAGAGTATCAGAAAATGAATAAAAGTAATGAATGTTGCTGTCTCATAGTGATTGGTTCTCCAGGTTCTGGGTTCTACCTGGAGTGTCTTCTTTGCACAGGTTTTTACATGTTCTACATAAATATATGTTTTTTTTGCAGGGTTCTCTTATCTTCTTGTAAAACATTCAGATGTCAATATATCAGTTTTTTAATGCATTTATTTAAATCCATGTAACATTCTATATTCCAACCAGTTTCACATAATGCTTCTTCAGAAGATTCTTTCATGAGAGCCCGAAGAAGCATTATGTGAAGCTGACAGTCTCCTGAAGAAGCTTTAAGTGAAAACAGTAGTTTCCTGAAGGAGTTCTATATGAAGCAAGTTAAAACTTACACTGTCTGACCCATAGTAAAAGGTTAGCATTCAATCAACTTAAACAAATTACTGATATAATTTTGTTCAAGCTGATAAAGGTTAGTCTATAGCCGCATGTAATATTTCAGTTTAAAGAGGCAACATATGGCATTTTAAATTCTTTGAATGCCTGCTGTAGGGTCACTTTATGTGGATGAACATTTTAAATCTTTTAAAAAGTAACTGAACTCTTTCTGAAATGGGTACACTGCCTCAAGCATGGTATACATATTTAAAGTGCTTTGCCACAGATTATTTGCTTACCTTTTGCAACACGGCATGTTCAGTATGCCCTTAATGAATATGGATTTCTCCGAATCTTACAGAGGGTCATCCCTTCTGACCGGTGGCATCAAGGTAGGTTTAGCATGAAGATATGTCCACACACTTTAATGGTGCCATCTCAGTGGTTGTCTACAGTCAGAGACTTGTATTCTGGCCTCCAGTGAGACACATTGCAGCATTAGACGGGACAGCAGTCTCTCCCCAGGACATACAAGCTGATAATAGCCAATCATGTCTTACCCATACCCAGTTCCTTCAGTGCATAATCTATGAACTAAATTCAGGTAGTCTGGGTTACAGACAAGGGTCAGTCTCCCTAAGCCCTGGAGCCGGATTTGACTCTTAAATATTACGAGGTGACAAAACCAGTTACATACCAAGTGCATGCCAGTCAGTCTCACACAGAAACAGTATGGCTGCAGGACAGACAATCAATTGCCCATGGTCAGAGAGCAGTGATGAAAGCACAAACAAAAAATGCTCAGACTGAAAGGACCTTCAGCAGGACAGACAATCAATTGCCCATGGTCAGAGAGCAGTGATGAAAGCATAAACAAAAAATGCTCAGACTGAAAGGACCTTCAAGTTATAGTCTATGGTTGTGAAAAACAATACGCACATGTCAACAGCAAACAAGTCTGTCTAGAGACAGATCATAAGCCCTTGCACAGTATCCTCCTAAAGCCATTACATAAAGCACCATTATGTTGTCTAAGGTAAATAACTCAATAAAAATATGACCTAAAGTTTTACAAACCACTGAGAGAGTTGCATATTGCAGACACATTGAGCAGTGATTATTTAGATGAGAGTCTAGAGGAATTGCTGATATGATAAGATTAATTGTCCACAAGGTCTGTTGTTCAAATCAAACAAAATAGTTTTGTAATAATAGAGGGCAAGAAAGAGCAAAGGAAATCCTATTCTGGCCAAGAATGGCTCAACAGAGTTACTTGTTAGTAAAGAATTGCATGTTTAATATGTGGCACAGGAATAATGTGAAAGAGATATAGCTTGCAAGTCTTCCACAGTCTGCATCCCCTCAATCTAGTTACTGTTCTGCTATATATTATTCCCAACTTTCTACACCCTACTCTACTTCCAGAATATAATGAGAAAGGAAATAGCAACTCTATCTGAAAAACAAAATCCTTCTGAACTGCACTAGGCTCTTGCAATCTTCACACATCTTTCCTAAAACTTTGTAGGGAACACATATTAAACCTCTGACACCTTAGCTACAAAAATTCACTTTTCAGTAATATACGTAGTTCTAACAATATAGAAAAGGGGAATAATAAAAATGTTTTCCAAAGTTTAAAAACCCAGCTCACCCTCAGAATTTAAATCCATCTTTCGTCTGATAATATTAGGTAAATTCCTGGAAAAAATATTTGCATTCAATACTCATCCTTTATTCGGGTATATTATCTCTTGTACAAATACCAGATGTTTTTTTTTAAGGAGGAAAAGCATCATCGCGGCACCATGGACTGATGGCGTTCTTATTAACACAGAAAAGGGGGATCCTACAGGTGCTGTCTTCACTCACTTGAGAAAGGCTTTTGATCTGGTAAACCATTCCCAAATATTTAGTGCTCTGCTATCATCTGACATTAGCAGCAATGTTTTTCTCTGAGTTAAGGAATGTCTTTCTCCTAGGTTATTTTCTGCCAAAACAGATTTCAACATTTCAAGTTCCTTGCTCCTCAATCAAGGTGTTCCTCAACGTTCCAGCTTTCCCCTTCCTTTTCTTGACTTGCTCAAACTTCCAGTTATTCTGTCTTTGCAGAAGATATGGTAGTGTACAAATCCAGACCCTTAGTTTCTATCATAAAAAAAAAAAAACCTTGAATAAGACCTCAATTTACTGACCTCCCGGTTGGAAAGAAACCAACTCGTAATCAACTCTATTAAAACCAAAGTAATGAAATTTGGGGATTGTACCCAAACATACCACTGCACCAAAAACTAATGCATTTTGCACAAAAAAAATCTACAGCCACTTGAAACCATAATGTCTTCAGGTTCTTTGGAATTTTGCTAGATCAGGAATTCAACTTCCAATGCCACACAGAGCAGACAAACAAAAATCAATAAATCCCATTTCTTGGCTAGGAAGGATCCCACTTCCTCATAACAAGGGACAGCAGCTGTAAGAAAACAGATATTTTTGGCACTGCTTAAAAACAGCCAAATCTGTAGCTAGGATAGAATGAAGGTGGTGTCTGCTTAGGGTGCAAGCTGATAGGGGATGATCAACACTGTGTTAAAGGTGCCAATCGGTCCCTCCAAGGCAATGCTGCTGACAGCACAGTGTCAATGAGAGCGCGGGTGCCAAACATCATGTAAACAGTCACAGTCAATCTCAGAGCTGCTTAAATGATTTAAAACACTTAGGCAAAGAGCTAATAATAGTTATTGAATCACATTCTGTAATTACAGTCTCATCAACAATGTAAATAGTAATTTGTGATTCTTTTTCTCATTTTTTTTGCCCCCACAGCTTGCTGATCATCAGCCCCCCTCCTGACCAATGGACCCATTTATTTAACACCACTGTAATATGAGTTGGCAGGGAGACATTTTCATTCAGGCAGCCATCAGAGGTGCTTTAGCTTTTCTCCTGCTGGCCTGAAACCTGCTGTATGGACCTAGTCAAACATAAAAGAGGAGGGATCATTCAATGGGCTGACGACTGAGGCTGTCCGCTCACTTTCACAAAAGATATTCTCCCCAAGGAGCTCATCCCCTACTGGGAACTATAAGAGTTATTTTTTCCAGTCTCTACCTAGGAAAATGCAGCTATTTTGTATGCCCTTGAGTACGCAGTACCCTCCTCCCCAGAAAGGTGAGCAGGCTATTCCCCTTCACTCCTCAACTGCTGGCTTTGCTAATGAAATCCCAGTCTCCTAGGCCACAGTTAGTCTCCACTCCATCATCCACAGAGCCAGATTAGACATTTATAATTTTATATATTTTTCTTGGATTACCACATATTTCTTTTTTTTACCTTTTTTCTTCTCTCTGTGACTGAGCAACACTGGAGATGGTTTACATATATAAAAGGGTATAATGTCAAAATCTCTATATGAGAAGTGCAAAGGGACTGTTCCTTTACAAAACAATATTATTGTGCTTTTTATATAGATAAAGTTATGACTAGTTGTGTTTGCCCAGTTGTAGCTTCAACCAAGTATAACTCATAGAATTACAGTGGAATCTTTCTGTTATATTATTTAAATATTTGTTTTGCTGAATCTTGCTATACTTTTCTGCTGCTTCAATTGCTTGCTATCAAATTATCTGTAAAGTCTGTAATCATTGTTACATTTTATTCCATTTCGTTGAGTGCAAACTTCTAGGCTTAAGCCTAAAAATGGTCCATTGTGATCAGTGCTGTCTGCATTAACAAATTCAGTAAATGAAATATCAGAAAACCCGTGGAACTAATTAACAACTGATTTACTTCAGTTAAAAGATTCCCACAATCTCATCTATGTGAAGTACTTATCAAAGTATCTGTAATTAATCAAAATGTGAGACACATTTTCCAACTGTATCATAATATTGCTCAAT
>NC_056743.1:1098683731-1098701231 GCF_019279795.1 Protopterus annectens
TTTCATCAACTGCAACACTTCAACAAATGAATGAGGACTCTACATGTGTATACACACAAACAGACACATATGCATGTAATAGTTCAGTCACTCTTTAAGTATCCATACATCATGTGACTTCCTTATTCTGGCAGTTCTGTACCATAATAGAAAGGAAACTAAGCTATATGCATCTCTTCAACTCTCGTATCTCATTATTTTCCACTAGCTGTTGGCAAGAGAAGTTAGAGAAAATAACCCCAAATACATCCACTGATTCTGATATCAGCATTCATTTCCAACTATTCATAAACAACTCTAGAAAAACAAACATGCTTAAAAAGATTAAAAATGAGTTTTAATAGTATGATTCCCTTTCCGTAAATCATTATACATTTCCAGCTTAATTCTACTACTCTCTAAAGACAATTCAATCATTTCTTCTGCATACCCTCATAAACAAAATGGGTATAAAAGCACAACTCCTTTTACTAGGAGTATAAAGAATAAATCTGTCAGTGTGGAACAAAATAGGTCTACCATGTATTGCTGAATCAAGGCTTAAACATGAAGATCAGATATTGTGTAGCATTGAAATGCAATATCAGGCCTTTCTGAGTCAGGAAAGCATGGGGAAAGAAGAAAGAGCTGTACATAGTTTGCTCTGTGGGGCTTTCTTTGCCCCCAAACTTTAAACATGTGATGGTTGAGATAATGAATGAGTCAGGGAGACACATTCCTAAAGAAAATGTCATGATATTACATTCATATCTAGCATGATATATATTAAAGAAGCTGAATAGTAGACTAATATTACAGAAAGAAGGAATATAAGTCATGTTTTTTATATGTAGCAGCATATAGAACATTTCATGGGGAGGTGGGGGAATATACCTCAGGAAGGTGAAATGTGTTTAGGGCCTATCTGCCCTTCTGAAGGCATATGATACTTAGTTCCTCCCTTTAAACAGCATATATTAATAATTTAATCAGAAGAAGGCTTCATAGTGGCATAATGACTCCTAAACTTGAATATCCAACAATTCTGTATTTTATTATACAACAACAAAGACTGCAAACTAAGGAAAGTATGAAAAGGAAAAAAAAAATAAACAAAAAGTAATACAAGAAAGGAGTTGGGAAAGCAAGACTCCATCATGGAGAAAACTCTAAGATGAGAAAAGTAGAAGGGAAAGGAATAACAACAGATCATACTTCAGTTTGTAGATCATATTTCTTCAAGCTCTGTATTTCAGTAAAGGATTGTGCATTTGATCAGTTAATATTTGTCTTATAACAAGGAACACCAGTACATGGTTAGAATATCTTTAAATGGGAGTTTGTTCAAGGTTCAGGTTTTTTAACATGGTTGTCCACATCCTTCTCAGATTACATATACAGGCCAGCTCAAGCCAGCCTGCTAAGTATTAGTTTTTCCCTACCTATTTGAGCACTTTTGAACCAGATTACTTTCCTAAGAACCTGTGCAATTTGCTTAATTTAAGGAGGAAGAGAAACTTGCTTTTAAAGTAAGTTACTGATTTCTTGTCCTTTGACTTCCCAGAAAAGATCTTTTCCACTTCTTTGGAAATGAACTGCAAAAAATGCTCACATAAAGCTTCATTGATGGTAAAAGTATTAAAGTAAGTCACCGCATCAATATACAGAACTGTTTCTCTAACTCCAAAAAGGGAACTAGCAGATGACAAGTAAATGAATATATGTTTAGTGGTGGCAGCACCCACAGCCTGAAGGAGTCCTCTGAAAAAAATGAAGGCTAACTTATCATCTATTAGGAATAACCAATAAAAGAACTTCCAGGCAAAAACTTGGTACCCAGATGATGTTACTTAAGAATGTTGCTTTAAATGTTGGTTACTCGGTTCTTGAAGAACTGGACTCTGTTTAATTCTTACTCTAATTTTGTTACTGCTGAATCAGGAAGGGATGGGGAACATCTAGAAAATAGTGCAAAATCAGAACATATGTTGTTTGTCTGGACTGAGACTGCTTGGACATAGTTATTAGATTAGGTGATCAAGGAAAATGGTAGACTCCATCTCTCTATGATGTTTTTTTGCATTTCCCCTCTCTGTAACTACCAGCTAGTATTAAAGTATGAATTTATTTTTGTTCAGACAGTCCAGATGGAATGAGGCAGTGACATGGACTTAATATTCTGAATATCCATAGCCTGACCAGTAGGCTCTTTTGTTCTCGCTTAGACAGAAGAAACATATTTTGTTTAAAAGCAAAGAGGAAATTTGAGAAAAGGGCATAAAAAACTTTCCTTAACAATTACAACCTATCAAAGAGTTAGCACATTAGAGACATGCTGCAGGTATGAGGGACAGATGAAACACCGCTAAGATCAATTCCAAAGCAATGTAAGAAAATCAACAATATGTCTGCCCTTACCCTCTAGTGAATGGAAATACATGTGTTCTTTAGTCAGCTGCTGCAGACTTCCAGAGGACCTCACATTTGGGATTGATTTGAAGGATAATAATTTGCTCTTCTAATACCTTTGACTTTATGTCAGGTTGTGGTAATGCCAGTCCCTGCTTTGGTTCTTCTTCATATGATTAAGTATGGACACCAGTGGAGACTATGGGACTAAAAAATGGACCATGAAATTATTGACAAATGTTATAAGCAGTGCAAAACTCTGAGCAATATGACCAACTTTAAAGCTTCATTCTTTTGCTCCCAGATAAGAAATTATATTCAGACATTTTCCCTTACTACATCTGTATTGGTCGGTAATGTAATACAGTTGGTAGCCACAACCTGACTGGGATCTGAGGCTTGATCTAAACCTTGGTAATGCAGCACTGATACAATCTATACAGATAGCAGAGGAGAAATGGGGCACATTGAGCACCTAATAATATCAACTGTGGGACATGCAAAAATAAGCATCATCAAAAAGCAATACAAAGTTAGTTGACACTGTTGTCCCAATATAAAATGATATTGTAACACATAAACAGGTTTTGTGTTCCCTGATCAACCTGCCCTGATGCAGGGGCAGGGCCAAGTATATTTTGCAATTAGTATTAAGACTGGAACTAGGAAATATCAAGACATGACACAAGAGCTTCTCCATCTTTAAGATAATGACAGTTGTGGTATTCTTCCAAGAATTAAGGGAGGCAGTGCATGCCCTTGTTATGTTTTCGATTTTACATGCTCTTGCCTTGTGTGAAGATTGGGTGAAGATAGATGAAGGCTGCCAGCCCAGTCAGATAGAATTTTGGAGATAATTCTGTCATCTGTAAATATTAATGTAAACCACAGACTTGTTTTCTTAAATGGTAAAAATAGTGTTACATGTGGAAATGCAAAAATGTAACAACAGTGCACTCTGCTGACCAAGTAAAGCATGTTGTGACCCTTTGATGTAAACATGGCTCTGGTCGGTCTAGATGAAGAAATTCTTGCTATTGTTTTAAGGCCAGAGTTAGTGGCCAGAATTTGCATGCATAAATGTCCTTAATATGCTTTGCTTCTTGACCTGGTGTGAACTTACTAAAGAATGTAGCCTGTTAGCCTGGGAAACCCAGGGAAGGGTTGAAGAATGATGTAATGTGAACCAGGACTGTGATTTTAAAAACAGAGAGAATCAGAGTGCATTAAGCATTTTTGTCTTGACCATCCAACTGACAAGCACTGTCTTGCTCTATATGTAAGTTTATCTTAGACTTGTGTTTTCTCTTAGAAAAAACTAGAAACTAGAAAGATTAGACTAAGTGTTTTTCTGTGATGTCAGAACTGCACTACTGAATTAGTTTAAGTATTTTTCTGGGATCTCTGAACTCTTGACTAGCACTGTGTAGTAAAAAGTATTGTTTTGTGTTTTGACTATTTGTTATTAAATATTTTTAAACCCTTTCAACTGTGGCTGTTTTTGTAGAGATAATTTAAGCTCTTTAGAGTATTTGCATGCATTTGGTAAATTGTACAAAGCCACTTCAATAGCTTTAGCTCTGGGCTATACTACCAATTGGATAATAATATTGCACAGTAATAATTGGACACCCTTTTAAGGGCCGTTGTGTAGCTGATAAATATTAGTGGGTGGTGGCAGCTGGCAGTACCATATAGTCTGGGAAAAAGGGGCACAGCTGGAGAACCTGTGTCAGCCTTCCCCAGGAGTTTCTGTGTGGGTGTATAAACTCTTCTCAAAGTGTGTGTGTGTGTGTGTGTGTGTGTGTGTGTGCGTCAGCTACTTGGGCAGAGTCACGAAGCACTGGTTGGACTGAGAGGGTTCTGGAGGTTTTAGCTTGCCCACTAGGCTGAGATCTGGACCCTATAGCTGTGTCAGTGGGGAGTCTTATTGGGGTCCTGGAGAGCAAGGGAGTGACCAGCCCTGGAGTGACTGATCTCTGTGTGCTCTTAAGGGAAATTGCACTTTACTGTGTGTATTTGTTATCCTTTCCTCCTGTATGAGATGTCCCTCACTGGTGTTAGTGGTGAGGATTGAGGCTCCTTGATTGCTGGGCCAGGGCATGGGTATCACATATTAATTGTTTGGAAGTGGTGGGATATCCACACCACATATTAATTGGTTGGCAAATACTAATTGGGTTGTAGTGGTGCGGGTAGAGTGAATACCTGTAGCTTGTGTACAGTGAGCTCTGAAGGTGTTTTGTACTCTAAATCAGCCATGCAGTGAATACTCAGAGTTCAGATTACAATTCTTTTATTTCTTTTGTTAGCTTAGTTAGTCAGGGGGAGCAGGCAGCATGTCAGCAGAGGAGTATGGAAAGCTGACAAGGAGCCAGCTGGCTGAGATGTGCCAGGCTAGGGGACTGGTGCATGGAAACCTGACTAAGACAGACCTGATTACAGCCTTTGTTACAGCTGCATCAGAAAACAGCAACCAGGAGGACAATCAGATTGGCAGTGGAGATATAATACTCTCGGAGAATGGACAACTCAACCTTTCTGCAGAGGAATTAAAAATCCATCTGGACCTAAAGAGAATTGAGTTGGAGGCCAGGCGTTTGGAGATAGAAGCAGCTGAAAGACTGAAAAGTCCACAGGCTGAGGAGAATGAGAAACTGCTACGCCTGGAAACCGAGGAAAAGGAGCAGCAGAGGAAGCATGAGAGGGGAAATGCTGACTCTTCACCAGAGTTATGGAGGTAATGGGGAAGGGAGTAACTGGACCCCAGAAGCATAAAAGGTCAGTAAAATTCTTCCACAGTTTAAAGAAGGGGATAATTTTGATAGTTTCATTCATATGTTTGAGAGGGTATGTAAACAGTATGGTGTTGACCAAAGACTCTGGGTAAGGTTCCTCACCCCCTTACTCCATGGTAAAGCTGTAGCTGTTTTGTCAAAAATGTTTGATGTTGCATGTTTTGATTATATTGATGTTAAAATCACTTGTTAGAATTCTTTAAGCTAACACCTGAAACATATAGGAAAAAGTTTTGTGAGCATAGACGCAAGGCAGATGAAAGTGTGTGTGAATATGTTGCTGAACTGAGCAGTTATTTCCATAGGTGGGTGAGTGGATGTCAAGTCACCACTTTTGAAGGGCTGGCAGACATTTTGGTGAGGGAACAAGCCCTTAGCACTTTGCCTGAGGACATGAGGACCTGGTTAGCTGATAGACAATGTGCCACTTCAGATGAGTTGGGGATGAAGGGAGACCTATACCTGGCAAGCAGGGCAGCTCTGCTCAGGAAAGGGATCCCCAGTACTGCTCATGGGTCAAAAGGAACCCATGGTTGGCAGCACAGACTGCCCCAACAGAATCTGCCAGTAGCTAGGGTTAAATGTTTTGAATGCAACCAGTGGGGCCATGTAGCATACAGGTGTCAATGGAGGCAAGGTGGGGAACAAAAGGTGAGGGAGCCAGTAAGTGGGAAAGACAAAATGCCAGTAGTAGGTTGTCTTGAGACAACAAGGGTATCAAACTACCATCATGCAGATGTTCTGATAGGGAAGGATTTGGGTGAGGCCGTACCATGTGTTTGTGCAGTTACACGCAGTCAGGCTAGGAGACAAGCATGTGAGTCTGTTAGCCTGGGGGAGACCCAGACAGACTGCATACTTGCAGCCAGGATGGTGAGATGGTTACTTCAGGTAGGGAGCTACCCAGTAGCATTGAGACTGAAGGTAAGCCACAGCTGCTTGTGGGTGATGATATTCCTTGGGACAGAGTGACTGCAAAGGTAGAGGTGAGTAGTAGTACCCAGGCTGACAGTGAGGCATCACTCCACCCAATGAAGTCAGCAGTAATGTAGCTTTCAGTTGCAAGACCATTTAATGTGATATAGTTACAGGCTGAAAAAAAGATTAGAAACACAGGTAATATCCTATGGCCAAAAGAGTCATCAGGGACTTTGGAATAGCTGAACAAATGGATATAGATGCAGGACATAAGCCAGTGGAAAAAATCTATGGAAACGGTCAACACTGGGAGACAAAATAATATTAACAGAAACAAAATATGCATACTTAGAGGAGATAATATTCGATGAACTTAAAACAGCACACAATATAATGAGGCATAAAGAAGAGCAAACAACACCCTAGTAAGCAAAGTGTAGAACAAAAGCAAATACTTCTCTCCTGTATTTTGGATAGTGATTGAGTCCTCAATGGGAGGAATGTGTGCAGTTCTGAATTTCCAACCTCCACAAACATATAGACAAAGGAAAAGATGGCCCAGATGAAGACAAATGAAATATTTTGCATCAAAAGCCGAATGGAGAGAGGCTGCAGAATCTAAATGCTGCTTGCTAATCAAAAAATATAGGAAAGCTATATCCAAATGCTGATTTTTTTTTGTCTGTTTGTTTTCTCTCACGACAATGTGCTTTTCCTAGCTTTAATATAACATTAAGTATGCCGTATAAAAGGAAAACATTAAGTGTGTGTGTGCCAGGGGATATCGGGCTGGAAAACTCTGATTTCAGGTTTGATTTTTTCTTTCTTTCTTGTTGCAGACTATTGAACTCCTGATTCTGGGAATGTGTAACATTTTCTCTTTTAAACAAAAAAAGGATATGAGAGGACAAGAAATGGATTAGAACTGTAAAATGTAACCTTATGTAGGTTCTTGGGAAAGACTTAATTGTTTGCACATAATTAAGTTACAGAAGGGTGGGGAGATGGGAAAGCAAAGAGTCATAAAATCCAATTAAAGTATACTTCAAAGAAACAGTTCTCCAGAACTGTAAAAGAAAGCACTTATTAATATACAAACAACTATTAGAGGTTTATTCCTACCATGTCCGCTTTTCTTCTGTGGTAGACAAAGCTAATGCAATTTGATGCAATGTAATTACACATATTTTTGTGTGTTTGTGCACACGTCTGTATGTTTGTGTGCGCAGCAAAGGACATGATGAAATCTGATGACCCTGATATATATATATATATATATATATATATATATATATATATATATATATATATATATATATTAGGAACTATTTTAACCTACAACGAGATTTAGTCATTGCTCTGGAAATATATGAAGGTTTGCTCTTGAATTCTGTTTTTGGTTAGTTTCTCTAACTCAGCAGAGTTAAAGGGAGGTATTCCTTTAGTAAGAGACAGATATGCTATATCTTGAGCTAAAGATCAGAGTTTTATGTACACCTTCTGTCTATATCTGGCTGTTGTTTATCCTTCTTGGTGCATTGGTCTGATCTTTGCATATTTTATCTGTATCAGTACTATTTTCTTTAATGTTAAAGTTTATTTATTCATTTTAAAGTTCTTGTGGCTGGCAGTTTATCTCTCTCTCTCTCCCTGTGTATGTATAAATGTGTGTGTGTGTGTGTGTGTGTGTGTGTGTGTGTGTGTGTGTGTGTGTGTGTGTGTGTGTGTGTGTGTGTGTGTCTCTCTCTCTCTCTCTCTCTATATATATATATATATATATTTTTTTTTTTTTTATATATGTGTGTATATATATATATATATATATATATATATATATCATTGTTACTTATCTGAGAAGTGTGCATTATGAGCAGTAAGTTGGCAAATCATGCATGTAACTCACATCTCCAACTGGCTAAATCACATGAGGCTACTACCAGTGAAAGATATTCATTCTGTTAATTTATATTTGGCTATATCAAGGGTGGTTCAGAAGCTGATGGTCTCTGGTCATATCCAGAATGGTGACAGTATTACGATGCCCAGAGTATGGAAATGAAGAATTCTGCCACCCTTCCCTGAGAATTGTGTGTGAGTCTGTGTTTTTGTGCGTGCATGCAGATGTGCCTTTGTGCATGTGCTTGTGTGCACTTGTGAAAATAATAAGGGACACTGAAAGACACTTGTGGTTTGCAGCATGAATGATGAGAAGGAGGCCTGGGGCCAAAGGATTACCTCAGTAAGTGACCAGTATGCAGTCCTAGTGTGGGTCTGGATGTCATAAGCCTAAATCAAGGACAATAATGCATTTTTCCTTTATACTGTTAGGGCCAGGTTGCATTTGGTGAATTAACTTCTAAATTAGACTTGAGTATATATTTTCTTTGAGTTTAACCTGTCAGATATCAGTAGTTTGACTAAATGGATCATCCTCTGGTAGCTTGCAGTCTTATTTGGGGCAATGAAGTGGATTCTAGGACTGTAGCCAGTGACTCTCACAAACTCTGGTGCTAGTCAAATGCCACATTTTGGTGCCAGTGGCAAACAATCCATGACAGTTAAGTTTTGCTCTCCTTACTTCTTGCCTGAACATGTTTTTGCAGTTTCTCTGAGTAACATTTTGTAAAATCTATTTATCTCAAACTGGTATTTACATAATTTAGACATTTTTGTTTGAGGTTAGTCAATAAATATGGCAGATGAAGTCTTAACCTTAGATACAGACTGGAAAGTCATTTTTTGTGTGTGCTATCATTTATAGATAACCAGCTTCATCTCTCAATCAGAATGACAGGAGCTAGAGTTCTGCGACTGAACAAGTGCAACTGCATTAATAATCATTTTAATCAGAACATTCAAATGTGCCTGGAAGGCTTTTTAAGAAGATGGTCACAAAATGATTCAAAGTGAACCACTGCAAAAAGAGCAAATGGAACTTCCAAGACAGTAAAAAAAAAAAAAAAAAAATAGTAACAAATATCAACCAACAAAAGTAAGGCAAAGCATTTTACAATTTCTCATCAGATTACAAAATCAGAAGTCACTGAGGAAAATGAAAAAAAAAAAAAAAAAAGAAAAGATATGGAAGAACAAGCAAGACAGTATAATTAAATCATTTATGAATGGCTGAGAAGCAAGCAGAGAATGCATTTATTTCTTCAGAGATAAAGTAGAGGACAGAGCAAACAGTCTCTTTTAGATGGAAACCAGTTTAAAAGTGTGAGAATTCAAGAAACACATGAAAGCTTTACCCTCCTGTAGACAAAGGCTGATTTTTCGAGTGTCATTTGCCCAATGTTTAAGACAGTAAAGATCAGATCCTCCATGTAGTTGGTATATATCTATGTTTATATATATTTATATATATATATATATATATATATATATATATATATTTGGGGGTGTGGGGGCTTGCCACCCATATTGCGAGAGTGCACGGTGGGGCCCTTCCTCTGCAAAAAACATTTATTTTATTTATTTGACATTTGTTGACTGGGATAGTCCGAATGAGCTTGCGCCTTTTTCAGTGGAAGCCTGGGGAGCAAAGCTTCACAGTACAAATTATGCAAGTAAAAATTCACAGTAAAAATTATGCAAGTAATAAATTCACAGGAGTGAAGTAAAATACAATAAAGACAACAGAAGTTTATACAATAAAGGATAAGCAGATCTCTGTTACAGTACAAGTAAGAGATTTCAGCAAATGAGGCATTTCAAATAAGTAGTAAGTATTGAGGAGGATGGAAAGAACAAAGTAGCAAAAAACATAGAGAAAATTGTTAGGCTAGAATTAGAATGTATAGCATAATTGTAGGAAAGGAAGAAGTAGGAAGGAGAAAGAGGGAGGCAAGGAAAAATTAGAGGGGGAGAGAGGGAAGAATTTCAAGTGGAATGACTGCAGTAACAGGAGTGGGTGCTGTATCGGTAATTTCTAAGAGTAAACTTGAATTCATGAGGCTGGGAAATATTTCTGAGAGCCATGGGAAGCTTATTCCATGAGAGGGCTGGAAGGTAGCTGTAGAGATTTTGTCCAACTGATTTTTCAGGTTTATAAATCTGTAATAGACATTGATCTGAGCTTCTGAGGGAGCATGATGGGTTATAGATGGAGACAAGAGAGGATATGCTGGGGCAGGAGGAGGGCTTGTTCTGGATAGTGTGGATGATGAGAAGTTCAGTAAATAAGAGTTGGTTAGAAAATTTTAGCCAGCTAAGTGTTTTGAGAGCATGACAGTGACGAGAATTTGGTGGTAGATTAGCTACAAACCTAGCTACTTTGTTGTAGGTTGTTTCAAGTTTGGATAGTAGAGAGGACTGTAAGTTATTTAAGATTTGAGAGGTGTAGAAGAGGTTAGGGAGAAGATAACCTGGGTAAGTGAGATTCTGGAGCTGGGAGTAACGACCTTTGTTTCTACACAGTAGGCCAAGGTTTTTTTTTGTTTTTTTTTTTTTTGATACAGTGGTGCACATGGAGGTCGAATTTATGTTGGTTGTTGATAATTACTCCGAGGAGAATAGTGTGGGATTCAGTTGAGATGGTAGTATTGTCAAGGGAAGAGATAGTGAATGAGTATTTAAGATGGAAGAAAGATTTGGGTAGGAATAGGAGAAGATTTATCTTTTTTAGAATTTAGTATGAGTTGGTTGTTATTAAGCCAAGTTTCAGTGAGGTTAAAAGAGGTTTGTGTCAGGGTGAGAAGGTCAGAGGGGTTGTCAGCAATGGTGATGATAGTAGAGTCATCCAAATTTTGTATACCTGGACTTAACATTACTTGTATTTTATTTTGCTAAAGTTAAGGAAATTTGTTACTGTTTTCCACTAGGCCACTGGTGCATGGGAGCGGCAACTGCCTGTGATGCTGGTGACCCAGCATTGATCAATGAACTAGGAAGCTGGAGAGCTAGCCAGAGGGCGGCATCACCTTGAGTGGTTCTAGTTGGCCTGCCTAGTTGGAGGATATGGGGGACAACATGACTATGCCACTCACGGCTGAAGACCAGGCAGTGGTACATAACAAACACACATGAGCATAACCAAGTTGGGCAGGTGTATCTACATATCATGTACCAAAGCATTCACACATGTATCATTTACCATTACTCATTCCACCCACTGTAAAATCAGTGGGGAATCTAGTATAATGTTTCAAAAACTGTAAGGATGACATGGCACCAGGATGCCAAAATATGCCATCAACTCCCACCTAATGGTAGATATGTTCTCCAACTGAAGACAAGCAGCTGATGGCCCTAGTCTTTGGGGTAAACTGTTTGGTCTGAAGTTGTAAATCTAGAGACTGAGAAGAGACACTGGAGGTGACAAGGCAAAAAGAAAAAAAAATTAAACTGCTTTCAGAAATATGACATTTGCAATTCAATAAAATACTGGGAGCCATTTGACGTGGGGACATAAAATGAATTAAAATGTGTTAGAGATTGTATGCATTATTTAAAAGCATTCCTTCTGTTAAAATAACCCCTCCCCCATTCAAACGTCTCACACAAGGAGCTGTAAACCCTGTACCTCCTTCTAATTTTATATAGTTCTGGGTTCACTGCATCTTGGAGATACAGCAATATCCCCTTCTGGAGAAGCAGAAGTGGTTTAATGCACAAGTGTACAAACTGATGATTTGCCCACAGGTTTGTGCAGGTATATCTACATATTGTGTACAAAGCAAGCATGCATGTGCATTTTACACTATTACTCACTCCACCCAATGAAGTCAGCAGTAATGTAGCTTTCAGTTGCAAGACCATTTAATGTGATATAGTTACAGGCTGAAAAAAAGATTAGAAACACAGGTAATATCCTATGGCCAAAAGAGTCATCAGGGACTTTGGAATAGCTGAACAAATGGATATAGATGCAGGACATAAGCCAGTGGAAAAAATCTATGGAAACGGTCAACACTGGGAGACAAAATAATATTAACAGAAACAAAATATGCATACTTAGAGGAGATAATATTCGATGAACTTAAAACAGCACACAATATAATGAGGCATAAAGAAGAGCAAACAACACCCTAGTAAGCAAAGTGTAGAACAAAAGCAAATACTTCTCTCCCTGTATTTTGGATAGTGATTGAGTCCTCAATGGGAGGAATGTGTGCAGTTCTGAATTTCCAACCTCCACAAACATATAGACAAAGGAAAAGATGGCCCAGATGAAGACAAATGAAATATTTTGCATCAAAAGCCGAATGGAGAGAGGCTGCAGAATCTAAATGCTGCTTGCTAATCAAAAAATATAGGAAAGCTATATCCAAATGCTGATTTTTTTTTGTCTGTTTGTTTTCTCTCACGACAATGTGCTTTTCCTAGCTTTAATATAACATTAAGTATGCCGTATAAAAGGAAAACATTAAGTGTGTGTGTGCCAGGGGATATCGGGCTGGAAAACTCTGATTTCAGGTTTGATTTTTCTTTCTTTCTTGTTGCAGACTATTGAACTCCTGATTCTGGGAATGTGTAACATTTTCTCTTTTAAACAAAAAAAGGATATGAGAGGACAAGAAATGGATTAGAACTGTAAAATGTAACCTTATGTAGGTTCTTGGGAAAGACTTAATTGTTTGCACATAATTAAGTTACAGAAGGGTGGGGAGATGGGAAAGCAAAGAGTCATAAAATGCAATTAAAGTATACTTCAAAGAAACAGTTCTCCAGAACTGTAAAAGAAAGCACTTATTAATATACAAACAACTATTAGAGGTTTATTCCTACCATGTCCGCTTTTCTTCTGTGGTAGACAAAGCTAATGCAATTTGATGCAATGTAATTACACATATTTTTGTGTGTTTGTGCACACGTCTGTATGTTTGTGTGCGCAGCAAAGGACATGATGAAATCTGATGACCCTGATATATATATATATATATATATATATATATATATATATATATATATATATATATATATATATTAGGAACTATTTTAACCTACAACGAGATTTAGTCATTGCTCTGGAAATATGTGAAGGTTTGCTCATGAATTCTGTTTTTGGTTAGTTTCTCTAACTCAGGAGAGTTAAAGGGAGGTATTCCTTTAGTAAGAGACAGATATGCTATATCTTGAGCTAAAGATCAGAGTTTTATGTACACCTTCTGTCTATATCTGGCTGTTGTTTATCCTTCTTGGTGCATTGGTCTGATCTTTGCATATTTTATCTGTATCAGTACTATTTTCTTTAATGTTAAAGTTTATTTATTCATTTTAAAGTTCTTGTGGCTGGCAGTTTATCTCTCTCTCTCTCCCTGTGTATGTATAAATGTGTGTGTGTGTGTGTGTGTGTGTGTGTGTGTGTGTGTGTGTGTGTGTGTGTGTGTGTGTGTGTGTGTGTGTGTGTGTGTGTGTCTCTCTCTCTCTCTCTATATATATATATATATTTTTTTTTTTTATATATGTGTGTATATATATATATATATATATATATATATATCATTGTTACTTATCTGAGAAGTGTGCATTATGAGCAGTAAGTTGGCAAATCATGCATGTAACTCACATCTCCAACTGGCTAAATCACATGAGGCTACTACCAGTGAAAGATATTCATTCTGTTAATTTATATTTGGCTATATCAAGGGTGGTTCAGAAGCTGATGGTCTCTGGTCATATCCAGAATGGTGACAGTATTACGATGCCCAGAGTATGGAAATGAAGAATTCTGCCACCCTTCCCTGAGAATTGTGTGTGAGTCTGTGTTTTTGTGCGTGCATGCAGATGTGCCTTTGTGCATGTGCTTGTGTGCACTTGTGAAAATAATAAGGGACACTGAAAGACACTTGTGGTTTGCAGCATGAATGATGAGAAGGAGGCCTGGGGCCAAAGGATTACCTCAGTAAGTGACCAGTATGCAGTCCTAGTGTGGGTCTGGATGTCATAAGCCTAAATCAAGGACAATAATGCATTTTTCCTTTATACTGTTAGGGCCAGGTTGCATTTGGTGAATTAACTTCTAAATTAGACTTGAGTATATATTTTCTTTGAGTTTAACCTGTCAGATATCAGTAGTTTGACTAAATGGATCATCCTCTGGTAGCTTGCAGTCTTATTTGGGGCAATGAAGTGGATTCTAGGACTGTAGCCAGTGACTCTCACAAACTCTGGTGCTAGTCAAATGACACATTTTGGTGCCAGTGGCAAACAATCCATGACAGTTAAGTTTTGCTCTCCTTACTTCTTGCCTGAACATGTTTTTGCAGTTTCTCTGAGTAACATTTTTGTAAAATCTATTTATCTCAAACTGGTATTTACATAATTTAGACATTTTTGTTTGAGGTTAGTCAATAAATATGGCAGATGAAGTCTTAACCTTAGATACAGACTGGAAAGTCATTTTTTGTGTGTGCTATCATTTATAGATAACCAGCTTCATCTCTCAATCAGAATGACAGGAGCTAGAGTTCTGCGACTGAACAAGTGCAACTGCATTAATAATCATTTTAATCAGAACATTCAAATGTGCCTGGAAGGCTTTTTAAGAAGATGGTCACAAAATGATTCAAAGTGAACCACTGCAAAAAGAGCAAATGGAACTTCCAAGACAGTAAAAAAAAAAAAAAAATTAGTAACTTAAATATCAACCAACAAAAGTAAGGCAAAGCATTTTACAATTTCTCATCAGATTACAAAATCAGAAGTCACTGAGGAAAATGAAAAAAAAAAAAAAAAAAGAAAAGATATGGAAGAACAAGCAAGACAGTATAATTAAATCATTTATGAATGGCTGAGAAGCAAGCAGAGAATGCATTTATTTCTTCAGAGATAAAGTAGAGGACAGAGCAAACAGTCTCTTTTAGATGGAAACCAGTTTAAAAGTGTGAGAATTCAAGAAACACATGAAAGCTTTACCCTCCTGTAGACAAAGGCTGATTTTTCGAGTGTCATTTGCCCAATGTTTAAGACAGTAAAGATCAGATCCTCCATGTAGTTGGTATATATCTATGTTTATATATATTTATATATATATATATATATATATATATATATATATATTTGGAGGTGTGGGGCTTGCCACCCATATTATGAAGAGTGCACGGTGGGGCCCTTCCTCTGCAAAAAACATTTATTTTATTTATTTGACATTTGTTGACTGGGATAGTCCGAATGAGCTTGCGCCTTTTTCAGTGGAAGCCTGGGGAGCAAAGCTTCACAGTACAAATTATGCAAGTAAAAATTCACAGTAAAAATTATGCAAGTAATAAATTCACAGGAGTGAAGTAAAATACAATAAAGACAACAGAAGTTTATACAATAAAGGATAAGCAGATCTCTGTTACAGTACAAGTAAGAGATTTCAGCAAATGAGGCATTTCAAATAAGTAGTAAGTATTGAGGAGGATGGAAAGAACAAAGTAGCAAAAAACATAGAGAAAATTGTTAGGACAGAGTTAGAATATATAGCATAATTGTAGGAAAGGAAGAAGTAGGGAGGAGAAAGAGGGAGGGAAGAAAAAAATTAGAGGGCGACAGGGAAGAATTTCAAGTGGGATGGTTGCAGTAACAGGAGTGGGTGCTGTATAGGTAATTTCTGAGAGTTATCTTGAATTCATGAGGCTGGGAAATATTTCTGAGAGCCATGGGAAGCTTATTCCATGAGAGGGCTGGAAGGTAGCTGTAGAGTTTTGTCCAACTGATTTTTTAGGTTTATGAATCTGTAATAGACATTGGTCTGAGCTTCTGAGGGAGCATGGTGGGTTATAGAGGGAGACAAGAGAGGATATGCTGATATGCTAGGGCAGGAGGAGGACTTGTTCAGGATAGCGTGGATGATGAGAAGTTCAGTAAATAAGAGTTGGTTAGAAAATTTTAGCCAGCTAAGTGTTTTGAGAGCATGACAGTGACGAGAATTTGGTGGTAGATTAGCTACAAACCTAGCTACTTTGTTGTAGGTTGTTTCAAGTTTGGATAGTAGAGAGGACTGTAAGTTATTTAAGATTTGAGAGGTGTAGAAGAGGTTAGGGAGAAGATAACCTGGGTAAGTGAGATTCTGGAGCTGGGAGTAACGACCTTTTGTTTCTACACAGTAGGCCAAGGTTTTTTTTTTTTTGTTTTTTGTTTTTTTTTTTGATACAGTGGTGCACATGGAGGTCGAATTTATGTTGGTTGTTGATAATTACTCCGAGGAGAATAGTGTGGGATTCAGTTGAGATGGTAGTATTGTCAAGGGAAGAGATAGTGAATGAGTATTTAAGATGGAAGAAAGATTTGGGTAGGAATAGGAGAAGATTTATCTTTTTTAGAATTTAGTATGAGTTGGTTGTTATTAAGCCAAGTTTCAGTGAGGTTAAAAGAGGTTTGTGTCAGGGTGAGAAGGTCAGAGGGGTTGTCAGCAATGGTGATGATAGTAGAGTCATCCAAATACTGTATGAGGGTTGACTGTGGACAGGAAATGTGAAGTTGGTTATTAAAGATGTTAGAGAGAAGGAGGCCTAGAACTAAGCCTTGTGGAACGGCCATTTTTATGGGAAAAAGGGAGATAGAGCGGAGAGTCACTTGACAGATTTTCATCTGTTAGTGAGGTAGCTGGTAAACCAGGAAATAGTTGATAGGAAGAGGCTTAGTTGAGAAAGTCTGGGGAGGAGGAGGATGGAGTGGGAGACAGTGTCAAAGGCTTTGGAGAGATCTAAGATGAGGCAGGGCAGTAGTTTATTATTGTCTATGGCTAGGGACATGGAGTTAGTAAAGGAAATCTGAGCAGCAGAGGTGCTGTGATGGGGGCAGAAACCATGCTTGGTAGAGGTGATCAGGTTTTCTTGTGTGAGATAAACCAGGAGTTGTTTATGCACACAATGCTCGAGGATTTTGGAGAAGGGAAAGAGTATGGCAATAGGGAGATAATTAGAAAGCTCTACAGAGATTCCACCTTTGTGGAGAGGTATGGTGCAGAATTTCTTCTGGAGAGTAGGGACAATGGATTCACTGACTGAGTGGTTAATGAGGATAAAGGAAAAGTATGCTATGGAGTTAGCAGCAGCCTTTAGGAAGAGAGGTGGCAAGTTGTCATCTGATGGGGAACAAGGTTTAAGTTTGAGAAGAAGATGTTTAATGTAGCTAGCAGGGATGGGATTTAGTGAGAAAAGGTGGTTTTGTAGTAGGGGGGTGGTGGGGAGGTAAGGGATTGGTTGGATTAGAAGTCGTCATAAGTTTTCTGATGGTAATGATAAAGTAAGAATTGAAGATGGAAGCAGTTTCTTGCAGTGATTAGGGCAGGGGTGTGGTTGTTGAGGGATTTCCAGGGTGGAGAGCAGTATTCCAGTTTTTTTGGGGATTTTCAGGTTATGAAGTTAATGGTGTGTGGTAGAAGTTTTTTTTTTAATCAATGTTTATGTGGGATTTATTTGGGCCAAGTTTCGGAGTTCTCTATTTTTGGAAGTGTGTGTGAGATT
>NC_056743.1:1098706231-1098721231 GCF_019279795.1 Protopterus annectens
ACTAGAACCTGCTCCTCAAGGAAACATAAACGTGTCTGGTGGACATCCTCTATCAACAGGCTTTATAACAAAAGGAAGAAACCGTTGTCCAAGGGTAAAAAAAGAACAAATTCCAAATTGGAAAAACTCCCTCCTCAGCCTTAACAAGCAAATTAGATCACTAGTGAAACCTCCAAAGCCAATTATGAATTGAAACTAGCCTCTGAAACAAAGGGAACCCACAAAGCCTTCTTCAGTCACATTAGGAACCTTCATGGCAAAGCTCAGGTTTATTCTGAATTAGTACTTAACAGTACCACTTACACTGATCCCGTTGACTTAGCCAACCTGATAGGTTCAGCAAAAACTTCACCCCCATATCACCCCCAAAGGGCCATTCGACATCCCTGATACTTGACCCTCACCTCACATTTCCATAGATCAAGTGTTAAAGGCCCTATCCAAGGCAAAGAACACAGCTTCCATGGGACCTGATAGTATCCCATGCTGTATTCTGCACCATCTCCAGCAAGAGCTAGCTTTGCTATTGAGCACCCTATTCAACCACAGCCTACGTACAGGCTTCATTCCAGCAAAGTGGAGAACTGCCATTGTCATCCCCTTGCACAAAGGTGGTGCCACTAATGACCCAGGAAACTTTGCCCCATGAGCTTGACAAGTCTGATTGTAAAGCCATGGAGCTTATTATTATGGATCACATAAACAAGGACATAGGTAATCTCCAAGCACTTGACCCCACCCAGCTCGGTCTTGTCAAGGGCAGATCTTGTCTGTTGAACCTGGTTGACTTCTTTGAGACTGTTACCAAGGCCCTGGATGAGGGAAAGTCAGTATATACAGCCTACCTTCACTGGGCCAAGGCCTTTGACACAATCTCCCACTCGGGCATCATCGAAAAGCTAACACAACTTGGCATAAATCCCTATTTCATCAAGTGGGTGGCTGACTGGCTCACTGATAGGACCCACAAGGTCAAAATAGTTGCCTCCAACAGCAGACCTGTCACTAGTGGTGTTCCCCAGGGATCTGTCCTGGGACTATCAAACAAAAACGGCTGTAGGTAAAACCAAGGTTCATAAAAACATGAAGTAAGAACAAAAGAACAATGCCTGGGACCCCTACTGTTTGGCATCTACTTCTCAGAGGTCCAGGCAAAAACAAAAGGTCTGTGGCTGACCAAGTTTGTGGATGCCTGTAAGTTGGGTGCTGTCACTGACTCCTAAAATGATGTTAACGTACTGCAAGAGGGCCTCACAGCAACAAATGACTGGTGCAAAAGTCATGGCCTGAAGTTAAACGCAAAAAAAATTATTACCATACCATTCGGCAAAAACATGGCCCCTACTGATTACCACATCAACGGCAACCCCTAAGCACACAACATGTGGTTAAGGACCAGGGTACTAAGCTTGAAAACAATCTCACATTCAACCATCATGTAGTGGCTGGGGTCAGAAAAGCCTTTTACTTGGTTCATCTCATAAGTAAAGGGATTGCAGCCAGAAAAATGAAGGTTATTACCTCTCTATACTCATCACTCATTAGTAAGTATAATGCTCTGTTTGGTATGTACCTCTCCAAACACCTGCACCAACTGGAAAAGAGAATCCATGGCCTCCAACACCTGTCCTATCTTGACAGGCTCAAATCATCATCACTCTACTCAGTATCATACAGATTGCTCAGAGGTGGTCTTTGTCTCGCCTACAAGGCAATATCAGACCCTGCCCTACTAGAGATGCTCTATATCCATAAGTCTAACTCCTCTCACATTACCCATTCAAAAGGCCTAACTCTAATATGCAACATCAACAAAACCTGCTGGAGAGACAGGTTTGTCTCCCAGAGGCTGCCCCATCTCTGGAATAGACTTCCCATACATGTCAAACAGAATACCTCGCTGACCCTCTTCAAGCGCAACCTTGATGAGTGGATGGGAAACCACAAATTTGTCCCAAGGGTTCAACCTGTGTCCCTCATTGACAGGGGTGATGGGTGCTGACTGAGGTTTCTTTTTTGTGGATAAATGCTTGGCTAGGCTTGTAAGGGCCCCGGGACCATTGGCCTAGTAACCTTTTTATGATCCTATGAATGCTACAATACATCTTACTGCTTCCTAGCTTTATTAATAAGCTCAGGCCTACAAAGTGGTAGTGAATATACAAACAACTGACAGATTTACAACTGTTATTTGTAACATTGCATAATAAAATGTGTCCAATGAAGCATAGCAAATAACATGTTACATAAATATCAGCATATCACAGTAGTGCAGCAGTTACTGTTGCTGCCTTCCAGCACATTGCTCTGTGGTTCATCTCCCAGCTGGGGTAAGTGCTATGTGGAGTTTGCATGTCTTTAATGTGTCCAAGCGGAGTTTTGCCAGTTTTCCAAATATGCCGTTTTTTGCCTGGGTCTTCCAGACTCCTCCCCCATGTTAAAGACATGCTGATGACCCCCTAAACTAGCTGAAGGTGTATACTCTGGTTCCTCCACTTTCCTGAAAAAGATCAAGTAGATCAAATAAAGATTGGAAAAATGAATGTGCATTAGCATTAACTCTGCAGTGTCTGAGCATTAAAACATGGGTAGAGGCCATAACCATAAGTCCTGGGTAATTCAATTTTAGCATATCTTAAGGTTTTATTTTAAAATCAATATGAAACTGAATTTAAAAATAAAAGTAAAATAAATAAATAAGCCTAACTTTTGGGATACCTGTAGGTTAGTTAGTTCACTGGTGCATTATTTGTACTAGTGAAATAATTACCATACATCTTCCTTTAGAATGAATAGAAATCCAAACATGAAAAAGAGACTTCATGCTGTCCATTAGCATGACTTTCAATTCCACTCCCTCTCACATAGTTGCAGACCATGGTAAGCCTGCATGTACTGTCAGTATGAAAAGGAACCTGAGACTGTCAGCTCTGAGCAAGTAACTTCAGTGATTATACAGAGTTCTTCAGCCATTTGACTAGAGACATCAAGAAGATTAGATATTTTGATCTTCAGGTGCGCTTAGTCCATCACAGGTATGTATGTAACTACAAATACTATCAATACACCATATATATCTGAGGATAGTGGTAACAATGCATACTACCCACAGTATCAATCCTTTTTTATTGTTTTTTATTTATTCATTTTCTTAGAAAAGCATTTGGGGTGAGGTGGCTGTGAATGACACGAGCAAGTTGAAATACATTCCACTGCCCATTATTTCTTTCATAATCACACATCAAAAGGTGATTACAAAAAAATTTGTATCTTTTGGAGAAGCCATGTATACATGAAAGCAAAGAGCAGTTATAAGCACAGTGAAATGATAACTCAAATGTCTTGCTGTGTTAGGAGACAGATCAATTACACACAACAGTATCAAGGTAAAATACATTATTTTGACTATTCATTTTCCTTTCCTTTCATCACAATCACTGTTGAATGATCACTGGTGTTGGTTTTCATGGGCAGTACATGTGTCTGAAAGTAACAAAATGAAATACATTATTGTAGTCATTATATTTTTCACTTTGCAATAAACCAGAACAGGGTGTATACAAAAGCAAATAGCAATTACACAATGTTAAATGATGACTAATTTGGATCATTGAGGAAAAAATGTATTTGTTTGACAGCAACATGCTGAATTATGTTACTGTGACCACTGTATTTGCATAATTCTTCATAGTCAAGGGTGGTGTACCTTCTCAGAGGATGGGGCATTCCACTAGGACAGTGTATGTATGTGTGAATTTGAAATTACTGTTATTTGCACTTTGGAGACAGAACCAATGTTTTGGCTTTTAAGTTGTTTAACTTTTCAAGGTGTTATAATTTCACAGCTCTTTCCTAATATAATAAATGAGCATATTTTATTTTTTTCTCACAGGTAAAAATACAGTCGTAGTTATATTTTGTATTGGCTATCATTTATATGTCCCTGATGATTATTTGTAATATTAATAGAAAATAAAAAAGTGGGGAGATTCAGTTGTGACTTAAAATGCAAAAATTCAGTGTACAGTTTTTACATTGCATTTATTTATTTGTTTATTTGACATTTGTTTACTGGGATAGTCCTACTAGGTCAGAAAGAACCCATTTTCAGTGAAGACCTGGGGAGAAAAGCTCCATTTACAGACTCTACTGTATAACATTAATAGCAGTTATATGCAGTAGGGTTGTTGTGTCTTTCGGCTTTTCCCGGTTAGGGGTCACCACAGCGGAACTCCAGTCCGCTAATGATTGGCAGTAGATTTTTACGTGCCGAGTTGCCGGCCCTGACGCACAACCTTCAAAGAAGGTACACCCATTCACGCATGTCTCCACACAGAAGATGCTTTAGCTGCGAAGTAGGGTACAATCTTAAAAGTACAAAAATAGTGAAACAGCTTGAGGTACAATCATAGTGAAATAGAACTACAGATAGGAGATACCATGTAATGATGTAGATGACTAAACATTTTTGCATAATATAAACATTGAATACATTTTTGCATAATATAAGGTAAACCTTGAATAATTACAAGTTAGATTGCAAGCATACACAGTATTAGGATATCAGGTCAGTACATGTGTTAGGTGTGGTAGAGATGAGATGGGGAATTATGTGAAATGCAGACAGTGAGTGCTGGTAAGGGAAATTAGCAGGAGAGGGATAGTATGAGGAATTAGAGTGGAGGACAGATTTAGGTGATGTAGTGAGAAAGCAGAGAGTGAGGGAGGGAAAAGTCAGGACTGGAGAGGGAGAGATTAATCTTGGTTTGTACATGGACACTGCCTAAAGTTGTTCATCTGTTGTCTAAGGGATGTTTTGAAAGCTACTAAATTAGTGGTACTTCTTACTGTTAGTAGGAGTGAGTTTCAAGCTTTGGCTATATACTTTGAGTACAGATTTTGTCCAGCTGTTTTGGGGAGTTTTGAGATACTGAGAAGTTTCTTATCTTCCATCCTCAGGGTTCTGTTTGGGTAGTAGGTTTGTTGATGCTGTACAGAGCTGGACAGGCAAGGAGTTTGTAGATCATGTTGTGGAGAGTTAGTATTTGAACAAACAATAGGTGATTGGGGAATTCTAGCCAGTGTAGTTTGTTTATAGACACAGAGAGTGGTGTGATCTGGTTTTAGAGTTGGTGGCAAATTTGGTGACTTTACTGTAGCACTGTTCCATTTTGGACCTGGTGGAGTCCTGCAGGTTGGTAAGTATAGGTGTTCTGTAAAGCAATGAGGGTGAAAGGAAAGTTTTTGCAAGGGTGGTTTTGGTGGATGCGTTTAGAGAGCGTATGTTTCTGTAGAGTGTTCCAAGTTTCTGGTTTTCTTTATATTTTGTTAAACGTGGAAATCAAACTTTAATCGATCATCTATGACAACACCTAGCAGTTTTGTGTGGTGGACTATTTCAATACTGGTGTTGCCTGCAGAGTGGATTTTGAAATAATTAATGTCAGTGGAGCCACTTTCTGGTAGGAAGATAAGCATTTTGGTCTTTTTGGGGTTAAGGAATAGCTGACAATTAGTGAGTCAGGATTCAACAGCAGAAAAAGTTTGTTGTGTAATGGTGGGAACTTTGGTTAGTGCTGGAGAGGTGCAGATTATTGTGGAGTCATCTGAATGTTGTATGAGTGTTTATTTATTTTATTTCACATTTGTTAACCGGGTTAGTCCAGGTGAGCACAGGCACATTTTCAGTGGAGGCCCGAGGAGAAAAGCTCCAACAATATATACGCAATGTTCAATTATGACATTTTCAAGTATTTTTAAAGAAAAGTGAGTAGTATAAAAAATAGAACAATTATACAGTCATAACAGAGTTAAGTATAGGAAAAACAGAGGTTCACTTTTAACAGTTTCATGAACTATTAAGAAACGAAAGCATTACAGTAATAAATCTGAGTAAAAAGAAAAAAAACAGAGAAAGTAGCAGGTATAATAAGACTCTTAGAAAGTTTGGCACACTATATACAGTATATACAAAGAGGACTTAGTGTTGCACTTGAGGAGGCAGTACACAAGCCATTTGTAAATATGATGAAAAGTAGAGGTCCTAAGATAGATCCTTTGTGGGATGCCAGTGCGGTTAAGCAGAAAGGAGAGGTACTGTTTGACCATTTTACTGCTTGTTATCAGTCGTATGCGTAGCTGTGGAACCATTTTAGGGTGGGAGGGGTTAGGCCTAGGTTATGGAGCTTGTTTAGGAGTAGGGAATTTGCACCTAAAGGGAGAAACCAAGCACAGTTTACAACTAAATCTCTAGCTCTGTTGTCCAAAGTCTTTTACCAGAAAATGTCAAACCGTTTCAGAGATTTAATGGACATTAGAGACTGGCAGGCTGCAAAGTTGCACTGCATTCAGATTTTATTAGGTGTGAGTATATGACTTCTGCTCAACATGGCAGAATGCAGCCCATAAGTACACCATGTCTTTGTCACCATGGCTTTTTTTTTTTTTGCAATTCAAGTAGGTAGGTGAATTGAATCACCGAGGCTACTTTTCAGCCATGGTACAGTTACAAAATAAAAAGAGCAACTAAAACAACACAGTGCAATAATGTACAAAAGAGTAGTAAAAGACAAATTTTGACAAAATAGTGGAAAATAAATGGCGAGTACTGCTCATGACAATACATGCTCCAAGAAGTTCAGGCATTCAGGGCTATAGAGAATAGTGAAGAAGAGTAAAGAAAAAAATAAATTGTTATGTAACAAATTCAGTACATATGTATTTACTTTGCTGATGAATGTGCACTTTGAGCTGTCTGGTGGAGGAAGTGAGGATGGGAAGCTGGTGAATGGAGCTAGAGTGAATTACAGGTAGTGTGGTCCAAGACTGAGAAGTCATCATTAAATACAAATGAGAGATAAGAGTTGAATGTCAAGTGCAATAGCATAGGAATCAGAAGATGAGCCTGGAGTACTGTTGAATAGATAGAAACATGTGAAGTAAGGCCTTGTTGCAGTGTTCCCAATGAAGGAGCTTGAACAGACTTGTACTGAAAGAAGTCTTTGTTTACTTGGAAGCTAATCTGCTTGTTTGACTGACAATGACAAAGCTACATAGATTAGCAGATATAATTATTTGCATTTGTTATACATTTGTCTCAAGTGAAGGCAGTGATTGGTAGAGAATATTGAGGATAAAAAGAACTCACTCGCAAGTCGTGGATCAGCACTGTTTGGTTAGATGGTTGTCAATGCTACTGTATGCATAAAGCAGAGCTGTAACTTTAACTGCATTATGGATGTGAGTGCTGAAAGTTCAAACAGACCCCACATATATTTTAAGTTGTGTACCACCTCTGGATGAACACCATCTGAGACAATAAGGTTACATTCCTCACTGCATAAACCAAGGTATGTATGGCTTCCAGAAACCAATGCAATATTTTGTTCGTTCATTTTGAGGCTACTATGCTCAGACTATGTTTACAGGCCTTACAAATTTGAAACAGGGTTGAGTTGAGGAGATACAGTTGTTTTTAAGCAAACCAAATCATCATCATCATCAACCCCGTTGTTTCCCAATTTACACGTGGTGGGGTGTTGCATCAACTGCTACTTCCTATCTCTATTCTGTGCCTGTCTTCTACCTTCCCCAGCCATCATGCCTGAATGTTGCTGGCCGTCTCTTATGCAATCCATCTATCTCCTGGCTGAACATCTTCATTTCCTCTTGCCTTTTTCCTGTCTCTCCCAAATCTTCTTCAGCAAATCATCTTCTACGTTTTTGCACATGTGACTGAACCACTGTAGTCTATTTTCCATGGCCTTCTCTGCAACTTCATCTACCCCACAGTGTGTATCCTGTCAGCCATCTAAGACACTTCATCTTCATCAATTGAGACTTCCCAAATGCTCTGCCTTTACTGCCCATGTTTCTGTACCATACAGTAGTACTGGTCACACCACTGTTTTGTCCACCTTATTTTTCAGCTTCCTTGGAATTCTTTTGTCAAGTACTACCACTGATACTCTGTGCCAGGTGACTGCAGCACCTCTAATTGCAGCTTTGACCGCCTCATTAAGACCTTTCTCCTCAGCCACCCCTCCTAGATATATGAAGTTGTTAACCTGTTCTACTATTTTCCCTTTTATCTCAGTTTTCAATTTCTTCTGAGTTCCATATTTTCTGCTCTGAGAACTTTTTGTCTGTACAAGGTTTCATTCCATGTACCTTCAGTTTTGTCAAACTGTCTGAATACTACAAATTAATGTCATCTGTAAAAAAGGCAATACTCTGTTTTTTGGATAAAGAAAATGATGCAGGTGTTAATATACATGGAAAATTGCAATTGTACAAAAATGGAATCTTAAGAATGCCTGACAGTTTTGGAGGGAGGCAAGGCTGTGATTGTGAGAACCAGATTTTAAAGAATTTGCTGTATTGTAATCAGAGAACCAGTTTATAGAATTGGAGTCAACTTCACAAAGTGTGAGTGTTTTTATAAGCAGGGGATAGAGAACAAAGTGAAATGCCTTGGAGAAGTCTAATAAAATGGCCATTGTATAAGGTTCTCTGTGTCAATTGTTCTGTAAAATGCATATATCAGAAACATTGTGTTTCTGACATGTCCCTTTTAAATTCATGAGATGGCTAGAAGGAATGCTTCAGGCTTCATGTGGTCATGTACTCAGAGGCTGGTCTTCTTCAAGAGCTTGGTCATAGAATGCAGTAGCATAACTGCCCATAAACAATTCTGATTAGAGCTACAGCCATGTTTATGAAATGTGATAACATTAGTAATTTTCCAGAGGCCTTGGTCCACAAGAATGGAGATGTGGTCAGTAGCAAAGACTGTAGATGATGCAATATAGGGGGAAGAGTTGTACAGACCAACCGCTTTGGGCATCTACCTGGTGTGCAGTATCCTCACAAGATAAGAGAACATGAATCAAAGACTGCTTGACACATCAGGGCTAGACACTCTACAGTGTAAAATATGGCTCTAGGTGACTTGGTCATGTTAAATAATATCCCCAAATTGGAATGGGTGTTTGCCACTGATAAGTGGGTTGAGGACCTGACCTACTCTGATCTACACCAAGGACCCATGCTAATGGTGGGAAGTGTGTATGTACTCCTATTGGCCAGTGTGTACCCACCAAAAAGCCCTGAAACCCTGTTCAATAAGTAACAGGTAGTCGGTGTCCAGCTCCCAGCTTGGGTTACATGGGATAGATCTGTTGAGTGAAAGCTGGATATAAAACCAATCAACCTGTCAAACATGAACTAAGAATGGCTGAACTCACTGCAGGTTCAGTGACAAGATGGAGTTTGAAAGCAGATGACATGATGGTAAGGAGGAGGCTGGACATCCTATATAACCAGGAGACAAACTGGAAAGGCAGTCCACCAAAGCCATTTGGCTTGGGATCCAGAATCTATTACTCAAAAGAAAAAAAGACAGGTTATAAATGGTGTGGAAATTGTGGTGAAGGAGAAGCTTTAGAAGAAAGTGAGGGATATCATCAGAATTATAAACAGACTCATGGCAATCAGGCTCCAGTGTAATGATAGGGCAGTATTCATAATTCCAACATATGCTCCACAGCAGGGTCATGAGAGTGAGGAAAATAGTGCATTCAGACAGCAGCTGCAGGACCTACTAGATAAAGCAGGACAACATAAACTGGTGCTGATAATAAATTACCTGAATGCACATATAGGGACAGACAGAACAGATATGAGAACTGCCTTGGTCCACATGGGGCCTGGTATTCACTGTCCAGTATGATTATCAATATATCACTTTTTTGGATGTTGCTGTTACCAAGCTAGCTGATAATACCTTATCTACTGAGGTTTTCAGAAAACATCCCGAGTACAATACCATTCTCCATGCCTCTAGTTTCCACCCACCACATGTCATACGTAACATTCCTAAATCTCAATTCATCAGAACCAAGCGCATTTGTTCAAATGATTTTTCTTATCAAACCCACAGGAAAGACCTTATTAACAGATTTAAAACCAGGGGATATGGTATGGGCTATGTTCTAGCTGCTAGTAATATGGTTGAGTCCTATGACAGAGACAAACTGTTAAAATACAATAAGCATGAACGGAACAAAGATCCTATCTTAAGATTCACGACCACTTATGCTAGGAATTCCAACCATCTGATAGATAGTGTGCACAGACATTGGAACATTCTCAAATATGACCCAGACATAACCAGTCTTATACCAGATAAATGTCTTTTTTCCTTTCGGAAGGGAAAGAATTTGGGCTCCTTTTTCAATCATTTCAAACATGGTCATAGGCATCAGGATTCTAACTCCATCCAAACAACACTGACAGGGGAACCCTTGACAGGTTGCTATCCTTGTGGACACTGCATTAACTGCGACAAGATCAACAAGTCCAAATAATTTTCAAGCAGAAATTGCCCAGTAGTTTATGATCTGAGGTTTTTTGCAAATTGCAGCACCGACTGGGTCATTTATCTAGCCACCTGTCATTGTGGCTCATTTTATGTAGGACAAACCTCTAGACCACTTAAAATCAGGATTTCTGAACATATCAGCAACATCAAGAACAAAAGGCAAAATAATGCCTTAAACAAACAACACTTAGCACATGCTTCTGCTAAATTTACTTTCATTATTATTGATAAAATAGTTGGCAGCAAGCATAACAAAACTGGATTACACTCCATTCTTAATACCAAAGAAAAAAAGTGGATAATCAAACTAGGGGGATTATTCCCACCTCGTCTTAATGAAAACCTTTGATTGGATTTAATTAATCAATAATGATTCTATATGTGTGTGGATATATACCTTTGTTCACCACTATGTATGTAACCAACACTGATGAAGGCTGTGGTTTCCTGCCGAAACCGGTTTGTTTTTTCTTTTGTAATGATTTAACATTCATTACAATTCTATTTTGGACACTGTATGCTGGCTCTGTGTATTTTTGTTGTATATACCACATGAGTGAGGCAATATCAAGAAAGAAAGAAAGGCCATTCTAAACTTCTGTATGGCAAATGGCTTGATGAAGACCAGCACATGATCCAGAAAGACAGACAGTCACAAGATTACATGCAAGAGTGGCCAGCATTCAAAGGGCAGTGGGGTAGAGTCAGTAACTGCAAAGTCATACCCAGTGAAAGAGTTGGCACACAGCATAAAACACTGTCATGATTAGCTGAAAGCAGTTGTCAGAGAAGGCTCTAAGGTCTACAGAAACTAGAAAGTTAACTGGAGAGAAGGTGCAACAGTCCAATGAATTACTCAGAGCTCTAGCAAGATGAAGAGGAAATATGAGAAGGTTGAAGAAGAATGGCAGCACCTCAAAAGAGCATGGCTGGGGACTATAGAACAGATATGTAGCCAAGCCAGGTATGGAAATAGGGTACATAAGGAAAGCTGGTGGTAGATGCTGAAGTCCAGGAAGTCATCAAATGAAAGAAGGGGTGCAGGAAAAAGTGGGAGATAGAACAGAGTGATCAGGCTAGGAAGGAATACTGGCTGGCTAACAAAGAGGCCAAGAGACGAGTTGAAATAGCAAAGAAGAAGGCATCAGAGGCATTATACCAGCTTCTGAAAAGGGTCTCAGTAGATGGCACAAAGAAATTATATCAGGAAGCAAGTCAAAGACAGAAAGATAAAGAAGACATTCAGACATCCTTCAGAAGGGACGCCAGCAAGTGAAACCTGCTCAACAGTCCACAAGACATCAAATGCAATAGAAGGAGCAATTCCAGCAGCTTCTGAATGAAGACAACTACTGCCACAGACATAGCTATGATGAAAGAAGAGGGGGAGCCCACCACAGAAAAATTAAGAACAGCACTAAGGTAAATGAAGTCAGGGAAAGCACCAGGCTCAGATGAGGTCACAGCAGATATGATAAAAATGCTGGTTGAGATGTGGTGAAATGGCTCCTGAGGATACTCACAGCAGTGTGGAGAGAAAGAGGTATCACAAATGACGAGAGAGTAAGCGTACTAATGTCAGTCTTAAAGAACAAAAGGGACAGTCACAACTGTTGACACAATAAAGGTATCAAACTCTTATCACACCGCATGAAAGTTCTGGAGCGAATATTTAATAAGCAGAGCAGTACAAAGTAGAAAGATGGGAGATAAGCAGGTGAGATTCAGATCAGGATGCAGCACAACCACACCAGTGCTTGTAGTGAGACAGATACTTGGGAAGAAGGAAAGAGTCAACATAGTCATTTCTAGACTTGGAGAAAACGTATGACAAGGTCCCAAGAAAGCTGATATAGGCAGTTCTGCGATGGCCTGAAGTCCCAAAGACACTGCTAGAATTAGTGACAAGAAAGCTGATATAGGCAGTTCTGCGATGGCCTGAAGTCCCAAAGACACTGCTAGAATTAGTGACAAGAAAGCTGATATAGGCAGTTCTGCGATGGCCTGAAGTCCCAAAGACACTGCTAGAATTAGTGACAAGAAAGCTGATATAGGCAGTTCTGCGATGGCCTGAAGTCCCAAAGACACTGCTAGAATTAGTGCAGGCTATGTTCAAGGACCTAACGACTCAAGAACGAAGAGTGTTTGGTCTCATAGAGGGGTTCCCAGTGGGAGTAGGTGTGCATCAGGGTTCTGTGCTAAGCCCATGCTGATCATACTCTTGATGGACTACATTTGCAAACAGGTCAAAGGGAACAGATCAACAAAGTTGTTGTATGCAGACAATGTGGCATTACAAGCAGACTCTGAGCAAGAACGTCAGTGAAGGCTAGGGGAATGGAAGGCAAAACATAAGGCACATGGGATGAAACTGAGTACAGATAAGACAGGTGTAATAGCAGCAAATGGGGAGATTAGAAGCTGAAAGTTGAGATAGAAAACAAAACAGAGAAAGAGGTTAACAGCTTCAAGTATCTGAGAGGGGTGGTTGATGAGAAGGGAAGTCTCAATGAAGAAGTCAAAGCTAGAATCAGACAAGCTGCAGCCAAATGGCATAGACTGTCAAGTGTAGTGCATAACAGAAGAATGCCAAATAAGCAGAAAAGTAAAGTGTATAAAACATTGGTGTGACCAGTACTACTGCATAGTACAGAAACCAGGGCAGTAAAGGCAGAGTAGTTGAAAAAGCTAGAGGTGATAGAAATGAAGTGCCTGAGAAGGTTAGCAGGATGCACACTGTGGGAAAGACGAAGAAATGAGGTCATAAGAGCAGAAGCCAAAGTAGCTTCAAATGCAAAAATTGTCAAAGAGAACAGATTACAGTGGTTCGGACATGTGCAGAAAAGCAGAGGACAATCTGGTGAAGAAGATTTGGGACAGACAGGAAGAAGGCAAGAGAAAACAAGGGTGCCCAGCAGAGGTGGATGTTTATCTCTCTCTCTCTCTCTCTATATATATATATATATATATATATATATATATATATATATATATATGTACATGGGTCTAGGACACATGCTCGACTAGCATATGTCCGAATCACAAAACATCGAACACACATACACGAAAGCGCTTAACATCGAAAAGCGCTTCTGTGTATGTGTAGTTCAAAAAAAAATCTACGTTTCTGCAGGGGGGCTTTGCTCCCCCTACCCCCCTCCTACTTTACTATTCTCACTCCGAGATCGCACTACAGTGGAGAAAAGGGAATTTTTCCTTACCTGCACTGTAGTCCGATCTACGAAACAGACACACATATATATATATATATATATATATATATATATATATATATATATTTATATACACACTCACACACACACACATATATATATATATATATATATATATATATGTGTGTGTGTGTGTGTGTGTGTGTATATACATACATACATACATACACCATCCCCACACAGTGATAAGATTCAAATATATTTCATGTTCGTCAGCCTGAAACAATATGAAATGTATATGTTATTTATAAATCAGATAGTAAGAAATAGAGCTGCTGAATGTTCCTGTAAGACCACTGTTGGCACCTAGCAATACACATACCTCTCAAGTGTACCTCATTACGAGGAACGTACTTCATTTGGGGTCTTAAAAAGTTCATGTTGCTCGAAGTTCCTCAAAGTTCCACATTGAAAGAGTATGTCACACATTCAGTGTTAGGATTTAATTTTAAGTGAAATCCTTGGTAAATAGAAATTAATCATATTGATTCATTAAAGGATCTTCTTTATAAGTAAAACCAGCATATTTTAACCATCCTATGACATTCCTAGTTGAAGTTGTTAGTAATCCATTAGCATGCGTACCACATTTTGCCCATTTGTTCCACATTATGAAGGTGAGTGTTCCTCATTTTAGCAATGGAAGGTTGAGAGCTATGGCAATACATGACCATCTCTCTGAAACAATCTGAAATATTATAGCATATTTCCCAGAAAACTGTCAAGACTCTCATCTACAGAATGCATTTAACTTGTGATTCTAAGTGTAAACACACATTCACAATTCAAAAAATATATATATTTAAAAAAAAAGAAGTAAATAACAAAATGTAAACAATTAAACTAATTGCTAAACTAATAAAAAAATAAAATACTTTATTCCATCATATAAAAATCTGTCCCTAGTGCCTTAGTTACTACCTCTAATAGAGTAACATCCACCAAGAAACATGTGAAATACATAGGCATAGAATCATATTAATTATACTTAATAAGCACAAGCCAATGAACAATGAAAATTAATTAAATAATCTCTTTATGAAGACATGCGGACAGGACAAGAGTTAAAGTTTCAACAAAGGGTTTTCCTGACTTGAGGATTTAATATTAATAAAGGAGTAAGACAAGGGAGTCTGTATACACACACACACACACACACACACACACACACACACACACACACACACACACACACACACACACACACACACACACACACACACACACACACACACACACACACACACACACTCACACACCACACACACACACACACACACACACACACACACACGCACACGCACATGCACACGCGCACACAAAAACACACACATGCAGACACACAAGCAGACGTAGACACACACACACCACACACACACACACACA
>NC_056743.1:1098723731-1098753731 GCF_019279795.1 Protopterus annectens
CACATTTACTTGAAGCTAAGAGGAAAATGTCACCTGCAAGCAACAAAGATGCAACCTTCAAACTTTGACTGCATCTCTATGTCCTGTTATTGGAAGTCATTAATAGTAGGGGGAGACCATGTATGCTTCTGCAGGAATCTTACACCAACATTGAATGTATTTAACTTAATGCCGAAAATACGGATTTGACTCTTACTCCTTAAATGCAGTGATCAAAAGGCACAGATAACATCACTGGGATACCGTACCAATGAAGCACCTCCCACAGGATATTCTACAGCAGGTGATCATATGTCTTTTCCAGATCCTCAGAACACCTTCGGACAGGACTGCCACACTTCTACAAGCTTCCAATATCTGTGCAAAGACAAGAAGTTAAGCAAATGTTCCATGACCAGGACAGAGGCTGTACAGCTCCTCCCTTAAAGCTCAGCTGTATATCTCACTCTCTCCCCTGGAACAGGCTTTTCAAGGTAGATTGAACAGCATAATCCATCTATAATTCGAACATGCCCTCCTGTCCTCCCATTTTTTTAAATTTCAGTATCAGCATTTCCATTTAACAATGCAGAGGTACTAACGCTACCTTTCACACAAGACTGAAAATGCAAAGCACATTATGCCTTATTTATTGCATTTGCTGCCACAATGAAATCAGTACGTGAACCTTTGTTGGGCTTACTTTTTTTTAATCACCTTTACTAAATTTACACAATGTTAATGGTGACATGGGTACACACACAGTTATAGGAAAGAAAACAAACCATTTTTCCTGGAGAAGTACCTTTGCGTGCTACTGGGTGAATTCTATTAATTCTGCCTTCAATGTGCTTTTGTTGTGGAATATATACTGATTTTGTGTCCTACATTTACATTACCCTACAAAATTGTTATACTTTTCACTTGATAAGCATTCTCCTTTAGAATAAAATGTTCTTTTATGTGAGAATTTGTATATACAATTTCTAGAGATTGCATTATTGGCTGTATTTTTCTGGTTGTCTTGTCATTCCTGATATATCTTTTTTCTAAGTGGTTTTGCATACCGAGCAATGAACACTGTATAAATTTCATGTTTCTGTTTTTATTACAGACCTCTGGCCTGAAACTCTGATGATTTATACATTTTCTATGTTCTAGTAAGTGTTTAGGAGAGTAATTAGGTCCCCTTTAATGTTCTACTCAACTTGGCTAAAGGCAGCTTTGCATGATTTGTGTTTTTATCTCATTGTCTATATTTAAAAAACAAATTATAGTTCTTGGCAAACATCCCTAACCTGTAAGGTACATTTACAGTTTCAGTATTTCTGGTCGGTGTGTTCCTTTACAGGTTAAATATGACACAAATTTTGTCCTGATATCTACATATTTGTGCTACTAAAGCATCACAATTGTCATGCACTTACTCTTTGGATAAAATGAGGATTGTTGACTTTAATATAGATTAACCAGAAGTGTTCATTTCTATTACATATTTTTCAAAACTTTGATCACTCTTTTCATTTCAGACCTAATGCGTTCTCTTCATTATCAGTGCCAAAGTGTGAAAACAGCTACCTGTTTCATTGACATTACAAAAGTTAAATCTTCTTCTTTTGGCTTTTTCCCGGTTAGGGGTTGCCGCAGCAGATCACCTGTCAGCTCATGATTGGCAGTGGAATTTTACAGTGTTGAGATGCCAACCCAGCACCCAACCTTCCACAGAAGGCACACACACACACACACACACACACACACACACACACACACACACACACACACCTAGGGCCAATTTAGAGTGTCCAATCCATCTACAGCATGTCTTTGGGATGTGGGAGGAAACTGGAGCACCCAGAGGGAACCCACATGACCACAGGGAGGACATGCAGACTCTGAACAGAAGGCACCCCAGCTGAGGATTGAACCGGAGAACCTCTTGCTGTGAGGCAGCAACGCTAACCGCTGCACCACCGTGGCCGCCCAGATCAGACCTACATCTAATGCAACTAAAAAGATATCCAATATTATTTGTATACTATTTGTATTGTAATAATTCTCATCTCTCTAAATATCTCAACATTCAGGTAGGACAGACAGAACTGTATAGCCTCATATGAAAGCTCACAGCTGTGTAAAAAAAATCCTGCTGGCAGTATGTGTCTTGATTGAGCGGTTAGTGGTTAATGTGATAACATAAGCTGTTTATACAACATTAAAAAATTAAATATTCACTGCCTTTATTTTGTCTTAAAAATTCCAGTTTAAAATACTGAACTGAATGAACACTAAAGATTAATTACGAAAGTTAAATACACTTAGTTATTGTTTCACATTATTTTCTGTATTTCAAAGTTTACTTAAACTGCAGTTATGTGATATTTATTCTAGCCTAAGGCTTTCCAAAGTTTTTCCACAGTGACACATCCTACAGTTTGTGCAACACCTCCCCCACAAAAATAATTAAATAAATAAAAGAATGACAAGTATGCCGACATAATCAGAATAAAATCATTATTGTTGTGACTGATGAAAAACTAGAAAAGGCAAAGGACAAACAGTTACATGTTCCAGAATTACTTGGCTACTGCACATTGCAGAACGTCAAGGAAAGTAAAACAGGCCAACAGATGACAGCTTGAGACAGGAATCTAGTTGTGTCTGCAGTATATTGAGAAAGCCATTAGCTCTTCTTGATGTCAAGTCATGAAGCCCCAGTCAGATGACAAACGCACACACATGATCAGCACATCCCAGGGCACATACCTCCAACTGTCCAGATTTTCCCTCATATTTTTGTTCTATGCCTCATAACATTTGTATTTTCCTGGAAAATCACTGAGGACTGAGGTCACTAAATAATGACAAACATTTGAGTTTCAGACTTCATATCCTTCAGAAAAATGCAACCTAAGAGAATTACTGTTGTTCTAGCAACTTTCTAACATTATAAGATCAATACTTAAAATCTGTCCTTATTTCTGGGTATTTGTCCCCCCATTATTTTAGGCACTGTCCAGATTTCTTGCTCTAATAATTTGGCAGGTATAACAGGGCATCTTGCCACAAAGATGCTAGTTGCATTTCCTTCATCATGAAGGATTTCAGCACAAGCATATAGATTTGTACTGTTATGTCTATAACTAGTAATGCGAACATAGCAAACATACCCCCCTGCCTAGTACTAATGTGGTGATGTGTTGGGGACAAAAACAAAGTAAAGGAATTAAGATACACTGGAAGGTGAAACCCAGCCACACTGTCAAAACCAACATGGTTAGAAATCTCAGCTTACAGGATAGGTGTAACTTAAAAATCTTCCTTCTGACTAGAGACTAATCAAACCAGCACCATGACAAATAAATTACAAGAATTCTGCATCCCCATCACAACTACACTCACTACCTCAACAACCCATGTGGTTTTCTTTCATACCCACATGGATAATGTCCTTAATTCCCACTGCAATATTCTTTGCCATCCTTCTGCATTATTCTACCAATCTGCAGCACCCAATGTCATTATGCTATACCTTCTTGAGACAGTGTTTATCTGAACAATCAGTACAGGGAACCAGTACAAGGAAACTTGAACAGAAGTGACAATAGTCTTTTAAAAGTATTAGCAAGCATGTTTTTCCAGTTGTTTTCTCTTATGTTGTGTTCAGACTGGATATTTACTGAGTAGCAAAGGACTTCAGATGTAAACAAACTGGCTTTATTGGAGATTATTTTGACTGTAGATATCATCTAATATCTGGACATCCTATTTTCATGACTAAAACCATTTGTCATGTATTGCTCTTTACTTTAAACACACAGACAGGTGAGTTAATGAGGTGCAGGACAGGTCAGACAGGTGTAGCGTATTACAAACGCAGCTAAGTTTGCAACTAAATAATAGACACTGCTTACTATCTTAAATGAAAGAGGACTGTGAAATAAAAATATATACTGAAGCAATGAACAACTTTTAGTTTATTTCCAGCTGCACTTACAACATCAATCTCCGTCTGTTCATTTTTCAGAATATTTCTGCATTCGGTATCAGTATGTTGCACTGAAGCATGCAGTACAAGTTTTAACCAGTCACTATGTACTAAGGTGCAGTACAGTGCCAGACACTGTGCAAGAATATGGGACTAAATAACATATCTTACTGCTGGGGCCAATTCTTCTCTCATATTCATTTATCACTTTCATCCAAACTATAATTTCCATTTCCAAAACTCATCTACACAGAGGTCCAGTGAGTTTGTTCCATGCCTAAGTGAGATTCTGTGCACTGTTTACTAAGCAGCCTATCACAGGATGTACAATAAACCTTCTGGAGGTTTAAAAACTGCATTCAGTATCACCAAGGTAAAACATCTCACACAGCTCATGATCTATAATGCAGCACAGCCTGATCCTATGCAGTGGGTACACATATTATTCTTCTACAGCCAAGTCAAATCAACATGCATGAGTGACAGACCTGAAATTAAAAAAGGATGAAGGAAGGTATTTCAGGACTTTGTTTGTGAAGGACAGTATGAATTATCCAACGGATGACTAAATTAGACAAAATGTAGGAAATGGTTGGTATGCGTGTTGGGAAAGAGGTAGAGGAATCTTTTTTATGTCACAAGGCATGGCATCACCCAAATCAGAGTGCGCTAAAAAGGGACAAAAAATCTTTCATTGGAAATTGCTCTGAATTCTTCATTTTCAGTACTGTCTGGTTAATGAGAACTCTCTACATGTTAATCAGACTGGGACAGCCTTAAGAGGACATCAAAACCAGGAGGAAGGATTCAGGTCAATAGTTAACTTTTAGCATGTTCCAATGCACTGAGTAAAACTCACTGAAAGCCATTTTCAGTGAACACCAAAGGTCTTTTTTTTCAGGGGGGAAAGCACTTCTGCACACACCCCCCCCCCCCAGTCTTACATATACCTGCTCTACAGTCACGCAACACTTGAGTAAAGAATAAACTCCATTAGACCAAAAGCAGCTTTTCGTAGAATCAGCAATCACTGAAAGGGTAGTAATCCACTGACATGTCCACAATATGGTCTATGCTGTGTTTTTGGGCTAACTGGTGAAATCATACATTTTCCAGAATGTCAAAGCAAGGGATGTTCCCCTTGTTTTCTAGGCAATAGAACTACTACTTACATTTTTCTTCCAGTGTCACTTAGCTTAATAAAAGAGTGGGTTTATTCTGATGGGCCAATTTAAAATATGACTGCCAGGAGTCCAAAGTATGAAGCAATATGCCATTGTGCAAGCGAAATCCTACTGTGGTGTCATGCCTATAAAGTTGCATATGGTAGAAATTCATCATTTTCAGTGCAGTAGTGTAGATGTACAGGAAAAGATTAAATATGAGAGTCTGTGGTACACACTCCTGAGGCATCTCAGCGATGGGTCAAGCTTTTTCAGGTATGTAAATATAACTGCACAGATTCAATGATGCAGAATGAGTAACTTACCAAAATAGATAGATAGATAGATACACTTAATAACACAGCCTCATGTCAAAGGAATAACAGCTCACTTAAGAATGTTCTTTCAAGTAGCAGTTTAACTCCCATGGGTGGGGAATAGAGCTAATGACTGCCCAATACAAAACACCCATATAATCAGGTTCATGCGTAGTTTGTGAACTTTTACTTCCTGGATTCTCATTCATCCTTGGCCATGCCTATTCTGCATCTACATTCCGGACTGATTCCAAATTGCCAATACATTTATGACTTTCTGTCAGAAATGTGAACCTCTAATCTTGTCCTTATACGTTGAAAAATAAACTGTAGTTTAATCAAGAAATGGTGAATTCTCCAACTTAGTGCTATACCTTTAAAATGTTTTTGCAAAAGGGCTTTATCTCCTAGCCTGACATGTTTTGTACGCCTTTCTTTTCAGCTTCCTTTGCATTTTTCTGTCATACAGTACCTTTGAAATGCTCTGCCACGTAGCTGCAGCCCCTCTAAATTCTAGTTTTGACCTCAGCATTCAGACTTCCATAGGTTCACAGGATGATACTAGGCTATTGGCCCAGATGCCTTTATAAGCCTAGCCAAGAATTTCACCCATGTTCCCTCAAAGTCAGCACCTGTTTCCCCTGTCCAGCTGGGACACAGGTGGGATCCCAGGGGTATATTTTCTGTTTCCCATCCAGTCATCCAGGTTCTTCTTAAAGAGGGCTAGAGAGGTACTCTGCTTAACATGGAGAGGGAGTCTATTCCACAGATGGGGGGAGACTTTGGGACACAAATCTATCCCGCCAACAAGTTCTATTAATGTCTCCAACTTCCCTTCTCCTCAACCACTCCTCCCAGTACTTGAAGCTGTTGATTTATTCTAGTATTTCCCTCCTTTCTCAATTATCCACTTCTTTTGATTTCCCCAATTTGCTGCAATAAAAACTGTCTTATCTGTATATTTCACCCCATGTGTCTTCAGTTTTGCATTCCATTCCCTTATCCTCTGTTGAAGTTCTTGTTTAGAGACTGCCTATAATGCCACATCATCTACATACAGCAGATTTGTTGATCTGTTCCCCTCTGACCTGTTTGCTAATGTAATCCACTGCCAGTATCAACAGCAGTGAGCTCAAAGCTGAGCCCTGATGCACCCCCATCCCCACTGGGAACCTCTCTGTGAGTCTGAACACTGTTAATACTTGTCATTAGGTTTTTGCACATAGCCTGCAGTAATTCTACAAATGCTTCCTAGACTTCAAATCATCACAGAAATGCCTAAATCAGCTTCCTCCAAGTGTAGGAATACCCAGCTGAAGTCTTTCCTCATCTCTAGTTTATTCACAACTATCTGTCTCAATATAAACATAGGGTTGGTTGTGCTGCATCCTAATCTGAATCTGAAATGCTCATCTCCCATCTTACCTTCTACTACTCTTCATATTTGTTTATCAATCACCCTCTCCAGAACTTTCATGCAGTTTGACAGGAGTTTGATACCTCCGTACTGCCCACAGTTGTAAATGTCCCCTTTGTTCTTGAACATTGGCACTAGTATGCTTATTCTCCAGTCATCTGGGATATGCCTATCTCTCCATGTTGTTGTGAGTACATTCAGGAGCCATTTCGCAGCTAACTCATCCAACATCTTGATCATATCGGCAGTAACTTCATCTGAGCCTGCTGCTTTCCATGACTTCATTTTTCTTAGTGCTGTTCTTAATTCTTTTATTGTGGGCTCCTCTTCCTTCATCATAAGCTATGTCTGGAGCAGTACAGATACAGTGTGATTTGCTTTATTCAGAAGCTGCTGGACATAGTCCTTCCATCTGCCTTTTATGTCCTGTGGACTAGTGAATAGGTTGTTGCTGGCATTCCTTATGACGGGTGTCTGATGATCTTTATCTTTTTTTTTTTTTGCCTTGCAACTTGATATAGTTTCTTTGTGCCATCTGCTGACTCACTTTCCAGAAGCTGGTAGAGTGCCTCTGATGCCTTGCTCTTTGCAAATGCAATTACTTTCTTAGCCTCTTTGTTAGCCAGCCAGTATTTAGTCTTACCTTGGTCTGTCTTTTCTATCTCTCAAATTTTCCTGCACTCATTCCTTCTTTTGATGACCCCCTGGACTTCTGCATTCCACCTCCAGATTTCCTTATGTACTTTATTTTGATACCTGGCTCAGCTACATATTTGCTGTACAGTCCCCACATGTGGTGTTTTTAGGATCTGTTATTCTTCTTCAACTCTACCTATTTCCTCTTCCTCCTGAGTTGGTAAAGCCCTGGGTATTTCATTGAACTCTTGTGCTGTCTCTCTCCAGTCAACTTCCAGGTCTTCAGTCTACGCTGTTGACCTCAGAACATTCTCTGGTCACTACTTGCAATTGATTGCGTCACCAGTGGTTTAAGCTGTGGGCAGAAAGTTTCACTGAGGATGACTTTGCAATCACTGATTCTACCCCAGTTCCTTTTCTTACTAGGAGGAAGTCTACCTTATCTGCATGCTGGCCAGTCTTGTATGTGATCTTGTGACTGATTCTTTTGCTGAACCATGTGTTGGCCACCATCAAGTCATTTGCCAGACAGAAGGCTGCAATGATCTCTCCTTCGTTATTCTTGATGTCCTGCCCATGTGGACCTAGACAGTCCTCATATCCTTTTCTGTCTGTCCCAATATGTCCATTTTGGTCCGCCATTATCAATGCCAGTTTATGTTGTCCTGCTTTATCCAGTACGTAGTGCAATTGCTGACTAAATGCACTCTTTTCCTCACTTCCACAACCCTTCTGTGGGGAACAGGCTGAGATTATGAATACTGCCCAATCCTTATACTGGAGTCTGATTGCTATGTGTCCTTCTTCTGAAGTCTCTTCATCACCACATTCCCAATCCCACACCATTTCTAGTCTGTCCTGAGTAATAAATTCTGAATCCCAAGCCAAGTGGTATTTTTGCACTTCACTTACATCTTGTCTCCTGGTTACACGAGATGATCAGCCTCCTTCTTACCATCAGGTTACCCACTTCCAAGCTCCATCCTGTTAATGTACCTATGAGGTTAGCAATTCCTAGTTTGGCAGGATGACTGGTTTTACATCCAGCCTTTGATCAACAGAGCTATCCCAGGTAACCTAAGCTGGGCAACTGGACAACAGCTGGCCAGTATTTTATCAACCCAGGGCTGCTGGGATGTATGGCAGGCACACAGTGACCAATCGGAACACATAGACCCCTCCCACCATTTGCATGGGTCCCTAACTTAGGTCAGAGTAGGCAAGGCCCTCAACCCACATATGCTCATTTTGACAACATTATTCAATGTAGACAAATCAACTGCTGCCTATTTTTACATCATCTAGTAGCTTGTCCTGGCACGGGGATCAGTCTGTGATCTATGTTCTCCTATCTAAAGGATATACTGTGGTCCACAGTTGACTATAAAGTGGTTGGTCTATGCAGCTCTTCCCCCAATAGCCACTATCTAGAGTTTCTGCTGCTGCCACTACTCAATTCTTGGGTGACATTGAGGTGGAAACACTCAGTAGGTTTTTGGGAGGTGGGACAACCATACAGAGACACAGAGAGAACATGAAAACTCCATACAGACAGACATTAGCCAGTGGTCAGAGTAGAACTTTTACCTCGTGCATGGCAGGTGAAGACCTTAACCATAATGACATAGTGTGTCTTTTTGGATCCATGTTTAGACCAAATAATTAAAGGTTATGATGGGAGACTCCATCATAATTCTTTGCAGTGCATGAAGCTTTATCTGCTCCATGTACTGATAGTTACAGAATAAAAGAAATACTGCAAAGAGATTTACCAGCTTTGAAAACTGGCAAAGCACTGAGCAAGTACTGGCAGTATTCAATCCTAGAGCAAGACTCGATGTTAAAAGAACATAAAAAGGTGCTTAACAATTGCTAAGTATCTTTCTAAGCACTGTTAATAGGTCTTGCACTACAGTAGCGATTAAGTAGGTTATCTTTTTCCCAATACTGGAGTATAATCACAGCTCTGCATGCACTACAAATTGGTTAAGACTGGAGTCCCAGTCATAATCCACTATGTTATGTCTTCTCAAAATGATCTTCAGGAAGTTCTTTATTTGTATTTGTTTTCTGTGCTAGAGCACTGATAGGTTCATAGGTTGGAACTAGGCTATTGGCCCTAGGGCCTATACAAGCCTAGCCATAACGATTCCCTGGCTATTTCTTCCCACACTATTTACTTTCCTGTAAGTATTAGGCTAGCTGCTCTTGAGGTCCATTTTAAATGTAGCTAATTTCCCTTTTTGTGCTGAAATTAATCTATCCCATTTGGTTGGACCCTGCCCTTACCCATCCCATGGTCGATAGTTATATATTACCCCTAATGAGAATAAATAGGATCATACCATTGATAATTTGAGGAGACACATGCACTAGCTAACACATTTAGGAGCTGCCTCTGTCCATTAGTACAGGGGGCAGTCCTGGGGTAAATTTTCTGAATCCCATCCATATATCCAAGTTGTGCTCGAATATGGAAAGGGATGAATTTTGTTTTCATGAGACTGTGGAGCCTACGTCATAGCAGTGGTATCCTCTGTGAGATTCACCTGTCCTTCCAGATCCTTCTGTTGATGGTGCAGAAGAGGTTTATATCCCTAGACCAAATATTTCTGATGCTATTTGACTCACTCGTGCAGTAAATCCATCAGAATTGGGTCAGAAGATGCCTTGTATGCCAGAATTAGGCCACCTCTTTGCAGTCTGTAGAATACGAGTATAGTAACAGGGTTTTGATTCAGTCCATGTAAGACATGTTGTTTAGGCCTTGTTTCCTTTTAGTAAGGTATTGCTTGTTGAGTGTTCCAGTTGTTGCATGTATCTGGACAGATACATGCCAAAGGGGCATTATATTGAATGACTGGATAATAATGGCTTAGTAAAGGGACAATTACATCTCTAAATCTAGACACAATCTCTTTATAAGTTGGGCAATATAGAAGGACTTTCTTACAACAATGGATGCATACTGGTCAAAGGTTTGGTCACTGTACACCAAATCTGGACAAATGGGTAAACTCTCGGGCATATTGTTAATGTAGTAGCACCCCAGGATAGATGACTTCCCAAGGGATACAACAATGCATTTTTTTGGCATTTAACTTCAGTCCTTGATTTTGGCACCAGTTATTTATTCGAGTCAAACCTTCCTGCAGGATGGGACGTCATTTAGAGATTCAGTGACTACTCCTAGCTTGCAGTTATCTGCAAACCTAGTCAGCGAGAGCCCTTTGGTACTTGCTTTTACTTCAGAAAAGTAGATGCCAAACAGGGGAGATCTCAGCACAGAACGCTGGGGGACCCCACTGGTGACTGCTCTCTTTGTGGAGATAACTTCCCCTAGTTTGATTTCCTGTTTCTTATCTGTGAGTTATTTGACAATCCAGTGCATAACACAGGGGTTTATTCTCAGTTTATTGAGCTTTTCTATATGCCCCACTGGGGAGCTGTTTCAAAGGATTTCGCCAGGTCAAGGTATATGGTGTGTATCATTTTGGCTTAATCCATTGCTTTAGTGACCGTTCTAAAAAATACACCAGATTGAGTAAGCATGCTCTGCCCTTGATAATTCCAAACTGAGATGGACACAATATATGGAGATATCATAGAACTAATCAATCAGGACATAGGGTAAGTCGTTCTATGGCTCTGCATATGAGACAGGTCAGATTTATGGGTCTGTAATTGCCTGGGACTATGGAAGGTCCTCCCTTATGCAGGGAAATGACAGTAACCTTTCTCCATTCACTTTGTTCAAAACCTGTATGGAGACCAAGATTGAAGCAAGTTGTTAGAAGTGTGGCTATATCATGCTTCATGTTATTTAAGATACTTCGAGGGATATTGTCTGGAACCATCGATGCAGTATTTTTAGCTTTTGATAGCAATTTTAGGACTTGGTCTTGTATGCTAGCTAGAAGCAAGCCAGTTTCAGGTAAATCATGACGGCTAGACAGAGGGAGGAGAGAGGGGTAAAGTTAGAGCTAAATGTATTGGCCAATTGGTTTGCTATATCTTTAGCCCCAGTTTAGGTAACACCATTCACAATCAGCTCAGCACATTGCTGTGCTTTTAAGATTATAAATGTAAAATGTCTTGTCATTGTCTTTGGCTTGGGTAGCTATTTTAGCCTCAAACCTGTATTTGGTGGAATGTATTAAGCTCCTGAGTTGTTTGTTTATTTCAGTGACAAAGGTTCTAACACACTGAGAATTACTCTTCTTACTTTTGGATAGAATTATTTTCCTTTTATCATAAAGCTTGTTGATATAATGTTTCTTCCATGTGGATATGATGCTGGGGTTGCCCAGCACTTGTTCCTGTGGGATATAGCTGCATCTATTCAGTTATTTACTTGTTGGTATAGTGTGATGGTGTACTTTTCTGCATGTTCAGTGGAGTTAACTGGGTTTGGTGGGGATTTGAAGCTAGCCAATGTATCACTTAGGAGTAGCTAGCTTGTCTTAAAGAAATTTCTAAAGGTACCTTACATGGAAGGAATCTCCGGTTTCAATTTTATTTAGAAGAAAAGTGCTTTATGGTGTCCATGCACTATTACTTTATTTATGATCTTCATATACCATTTTCAGACTCAGCTCAGAATTGCTGTCTGGTTAAGTGACTTGCTCGGAGTCACACAATTAGGCAATGGAGGCTGAGGGAATCAAACCTTGCACCACTGGGCCACAGGAAACAACTAGCTAATAGCTCCTTAAGACTCTAAGCCAAATGTCAAACCTCTCAATCACCTCTCAAATAATGGCTGCCTAGGTGAATTTCTTGCATTCATTTCATAGACACATAACAGTTTGGTTATGATCAGAGGCCTGTTCATAATTTTCTTTTGTTGTTGTATTTGTTAAAAAAAGGTAGGGCATGGATCCAAATGAATCTTTTGCAAACTTTGCCTGTAGTAGGAACAATGCTCAATCCTCTGAGTGAAATGTTGGTTAAAAATCACTACTGCAATATTCTAAACAGATGGGTTTTCACCACTGATATTTGGCCAAGGTACCAAAGTTTAATCTTCCGTGGACAGTACATCTGACATATGACATCAGTTTACAAGCAAAGGGGTGTATAGATGAATATATGAGCGCAGATCCTCAAACTGTCTGCAACTAAGCCACCTGAAGACCTCTTAGAGAGACTGGTCAGCTAGGAGGGACCAGCCAGTGTGTGACAGAAACTCCCCTCAGTCCTATAGACCTGCAGACAGGGCAGTGAGAGAAAAGAAATTGGTACCCAAAGGGGAAGAAAGGTGGGAAGGAATACTGCAACAGTGATCAGTAGGACATCTACTGTCATGGTACGTTCTTACACAACTGTACTATGTCCTGACTGAAATCACTGTTGCAGTATCCCAAACACATGGGTGATTCTCAGAGCTCATGGGATTAGCAGGGAGGATGGTTAATGGACAGAAGTATTGCCCAAGAGTCCAGAGAGAACTGACCTAACGAAGGCAGCTCTGTCTCTAGAAAAAGCATCAATTCTGGAATGTTTAGTGAAAGTGTGTGCAAAAGACCAGGTGGCAGCTTTCAGGAATGTCCTGGCATCAACTCTTTTGTAGAAGGCCCCTGATGATGACACTGACTTGGTAGCATGAGCTTGAGGCCAGGTGGGTAAGGATTTGTCACAGTGTGAGTAACTAAAGGAGATTAATTTAGAGACCCTATTTGCAGTGGTTTGTTTAGATACTGCCTTTCCCAGTTTAGAGTCTGTGAAAGAAACAAACAGTTGGTCTGACTTATGAACAGATTTAATTTTAATCCAAATAAAATCTCAGCTGTCTGTCTATATCTAGGGAGTGCAGATGTCAACCTCCCCTTCATTCTGTAGGTTGGGAAAGAAAGGAAGCAGGTAGATGGCCTGGTTGAAGGACATCTAACTCAACACCTTAGGCATGAAGGAGGGGTTAACACTTAGGGACAGCCTGTCCTTGTGAAAAATAAGAAAGGGTGAAATGGCCATGAGTGCCTGAAGTTCTGAGACTCTCCTAGCAGATGTAAGGACTAGTAGCAAGACAGTTTTCCAGGTGCAGAATTTGATATTTGCTGAAGTTGCTTGTTCAAATGGTGGCAGAGTGAGCTTTTCCAGTATGAAGATGAGGTCCAAAGGAGGGGCATGAGCATATTTATAGTATCCTTTTAGGAAATGTTTGGCTTCAGGCTTTGGCATAACAGGTGGACCGAGGGGCAGACAGGCAGAGATGGCTGACAGGTGGACTTTGATGGTGGAATATGCCAAACTTGTATCCATGGGTTCACACAAGTACTGTAGGATAAGTGGAACCTCTGATTTTGTGGGGTCCTGATTATTTTTATGACATCAGAAGGGTACTCTCTTCCATTTGACTATGTAGGATTTTTGGGTTGGGGGTCTCAATGCTTTCTGAAGAACCAACAGTATGTTCTCTAAAAACTGGTGCTTGACAGGGATCAGAACCCTATCATACGTTAGCTTAGGTTTAGGAATGACAGGTTAAGATGAAGGAGTGATCCCCACTGCAGTGTGATGAGATCCACTTTGTGTGGTAGTTTGTGATGAATGCCCCTGGTTAGATGAAAGAGAAGGGGGAATCAATGCTGCCTTGGCCAAAAGGGAGTCACCAGTAAGATCCTTGTTTTTTTTTTCTTTCTTGACCTTTAGTAATACTTTTGGAATTAAGTAGAGTGGAGGGAAACCATAAATTAACTTTCATGTCCACTGAAAGGAGAATGCAGCTGTTTTATAGGCTGACATGAATAGACTCCTAGTGCAAAACAGGGAAAGTTGCCTGTTGCTCTCTGAGGCAAATAAATCTATCTGAGATGCTCCTCACTTGTGTAGAATGCCCTGAAAGACCTTCCTGTTTAAGGTCTATTTATGAGGGTCCTTGATGAACCTTCTTAGTGATTCTGCTACAATGTTGCCCTGTGATGGGATGTACCAAGCAAGTAGCCAAAAATAAAAACAGCTAACCCCAAAAAGTAAACAAATAACCAGAAAACTGAGGTAATGGCAAGCCTGCTCCAGGAAAAAACACATCTATAGCCCAAGTATTAACAAACTATTTATTCTGGTTCCTAAAAAGGCCTTTTTGAGCTATGGATGTGTTTTTTGCCACAGCAGGCTTGCCATTACTTCAATTTACTGTTTACCTAGCAGGTAGGGGCATGCTCTTCTGCTTAGCTAGGTCCAAAGCAATCTCAGCTAGTCTGCATAATTGGTATGATCTGGTCCAACCTTGCTTGTTTATGTACCACATGACAGTAGCATTGTCCGCAAATACTCAAAGAGGGCTTGGTTTCCAGATGTGAAAGAAAATCTGAAGTGTTTGGATGAGGGCCCAAATCCCTTTCAGGTTGATGTGCTCCTTCTTGAGTTTGGGATGCCTCCTGACCTGTACTCTGTGGATACCTGCCCAGGCCCACCAGGCCTCATCAGAGGCATCTGTTTATATCTTTTGAGATGTGGTTGGAAAGGAAGTCCTAGATTCAAATTCACCTGGGTCTCCCATTGTGAAACTGGCTTTTTGAGACAAGGTATTTAGGGAAGCTCTGTGTCTAGTGGTTGAGAGTCTTGGGACCATACTGTTTACAGCTACTACTGTATTTTCCTCATATGCAACCTGGCTAGAGGGATGGTTGCTGCCATCAAACCCAAGGCCCTTAGAAGTGCCCTGGCTGGGCATATGTTGAGGGAGGAGATGGAGTGGAAATAAGCTGTAAGGCTCTGTACATTTAACTGAGCCAGGTAGGCCTGCATTTTCTTGATGTGCAATCTGCAGTCTAGGAACACTATATCCTGAGTGGGCTGAAGAGAGGACGTTTTGTAATTGATGGTGAACCCCAGCCACAAGAGTAGGTTAAGGGCGAACTAGAGGTGCGGCAGTAAGGTCTGCTGTGAGGTAGCTTGCATTAGTAGATCATCTAAGTAAGGGAAAGTCTGAACTCCCTGAGTTCAGGCAATAAGCTATGACTGGTGCTAGACACTTTGTGAATACTCTTGGGACTGCGGAAAGTCCAAAAGGCAAAGTAGTAAACTGAAAGTGAGATGTGTCAGTAAAAGACCCTGAGAAATTTCCCATAAGACGGGTGAATGGGAATATGTAGATAGGCATCCTTTAGATCTAGACAGCACAGGTATGCCTGTGGAAGAAATCTGTAAGGACAGCATCTGAAAGTTGGCACCTCTAGGAAAGTGTTTAGCAAGGAGAGATCTGGTATGCATCTCCATTGTCTTTATTTTCTTGGAACTAGGAATAGTCTGGAGTTAAAAGCCATTCCTACAAAATTGACAGGCACTGGTTCTATTGTGTTGTGGCCTGCAGCTACTGGAGGATAGGTGGAATAAGCTGCAGTTTATTGTGGGGAGGAGGTGGGATATCATTGAGACTCCCCAGACTCTGGAATAGACTGCCCATAAATGTCAAGCTGAGCGCCTCTTTGGCCCTCTTCAAAAGGGACCTTGATGATTGGATGGGAGATAGGAAATTCACCCCTGCTAGAGAGGGGGCCAGGGAAGTAAATATTCTGGGAAGAAATAGACAGGGAATTGTTATGGCTAGGCTTGTATAGGCCTTAGGGCCGATAGCCTAGTACCAACCTATGAACCTATAAGAAAGTGAGTTCCTTGCCAACCATGGCATAACCCTTTTTCTGTGAAAGAGATGATCCACTGGACAGTAGTAATATTTTCCAAAATTGAAATGGACTGAGTTAGTCTTTTGGACAGGGGCAGGACAGGACTGAGAGAGGGGACTTGGAAGACAGTCACAATGACTTCTCTGAGAAGGGAGGCCTCCTAGATCTGAAGTCCCTCTGAGGTTTCTCTGGAAATTTCTTCTTGTGTCCTATGTTTCTAAAGTGGTCTGGATTCTCATCTAACAAAAGAATTGGGCTTGGCTGCATAGTTTCTCTTATTTACAAATACAGAGGTAGGTAGAACCTGTCTGCAGTCTTTCATAGTTTTGCCTTATTCCTGTAAGGCTTTAAAAACTTTGGCTAATTATGGTCTAAAGAAAAGATTTTTGTCCAAGGGTGAATCAAAGACACTATGTCTGAAGTCCTCTGGAATGGGCTGGTCTTACCCATGCACACCTTTAGATGATAGTTCCAATAACAGCTGCTCTGGAACAGGCCTCCACAGCATCATAACTACATTTTATACTGTGTTTGGCCTCCTGAGTGGCCTGATTAACCATATACAGAACTTGCCATTTGAGCTCTGCATCCTGGGAATCCACCACTACCTTATTCAAAGTGTTGAGGATGGACAACAAATATTTGGTCATCTGAGTCCGCTAGTCAATAGCCCTGAAGGTCATAGTAAGTGAAGTGTAAACCCTCTTCCCCACCTCTCTATAGCCGTACTGTCTTTATCTGAATGGAGGGCATTGGTGTTGGGAAGCAACTTAAAAGGTTTTACTGAGGAAAAAGACAGTACAGATGGATCTGCCACAGGGTTCTCATACAGGAATTTAAGTTCATCTGGAACTTTGTAGATATTGTCTGGTCTTTTGGGAACAGGGAGCTGCAAATCTGCAGCTGTAGACGTAGACTGGATGTCATCCAAAAAGGCCTGCAGGACTGGTGGCTTACGAGATGTGGCAGTAGTGCTCACTTCCAAGAGGTTGTAATACCTTTTCTGAATCTCTGAAATTTGTCTAGACTAACATTCAAAATGTTTCATTATGTTTAAGATAGCCTCCCAAAAAGAATTATCTTCCTTCAAGGAGTCATGAGATATGGAGTCTTCATCATCTAAAGGGACTTGACCACAGAAGGGGATTTGAGAGGAGTAAGCCAGAGAATGGTCAGAGGTATCTTCCTATTCAGAGGAAGATGAATCAATATAAAATTCTGAGGGGTAGGCAGGGGTAGGGGGACCAGACACAGAAGGTGGTTTCAGGACCACAGTGGCCATGAGCAGGCCTTGAGAGAAGTCAATTAAATGCTCTCTAGATGGAGGGGGGTGAAGGGACATGTTTTATCTTGTGCCACTTTTTCTTAGGTGTGACATCCACTTGAACCAAGCAGGCAACTCAGACCCTTGATGTACCTCAGTGGTCTGGGAAGCTCATCCCTAACTAAGATGTGTGGGATGCCTTTTTGTCCCTAAGAAATGATAAGACACAGTTCCCCTTCTCAGTAGAAGTGGTCTTTTCAGTCATTTGACCTTCTATTGCCATAATGGCCTCCAGCAGGGTCATGGTAGATGGCATCAGAAGTTAAGTTAAATGTACTGTGGGTTCTGTGACCTCAGCGGGTGTGTCAGAATCAGACTTGTGAGATGGAGGTACATCCTGAGAGCCAGACTCCACCATCTTGGGGTGGGACAACTGGTTAAGATGCTGGCTCTCTAAGAAGATGTGGAGCCAAAAAAAATGGGACTACAAAACCTTGGGTACAAAGGATTGGCAAATGGAAGAATTCCTTTAGTCATGTCCCATACCAAGGCAGAATAGAAACTGGGTATGGAAGTCCTTGAAGGGGATTTGCCTACCCCACTCACACTTACCCCTCCTAGCTAACAAATAACATAGATACAGTAGAACAATTTATAAGCATAAGGGAAGGTTCCCCAACAGGGCACTTAGCTGTTTTTCTTTAGTAGCTATGGTACCAAAAACCTTGCAAAGATCAGTCCGACTCGTGAGAGACCTGTGTTCAAGCTGGTGGTGAGATAGTCTGAGGATCTATGCTTATATGACCTCCTATATAACACTATGCCCACAGCTGAAATCATAGGTTGGACGTACGATCCAGGGAAGGCTAAACTTTGGTATCACAGCTGGACATCAGCAGTGAAAACTCATTTGTTTGGAATATGGCAACAGTGATCAGAGTTAGGACATAATAGCTACTTATAACTTATAACTTTTGTTTTCTGTAGGATTATTTTTTTGTCCTTCTATGTTTTATACTGAATCTGTTTAAGAACATTCTTTTTTCATTTTTTTGTCATTCTGAATGTAGCAATAAGATTTAGCTTTTGAATTAGTTGCTTATATTTGATATTATTAGTTTCACTACTGTTTTTATTATTAGTTTTTACTGGCCTGGATCATAGCTGAAGATGGTACATGAACAAGTACATTTTATTTATAAACCAAAATTTTGACCAAGGGATTAAATTAAATCATTTTACAGAAGAGGTATAGCTATATTAGAAAATAACATCTCATTTTGATTGACTAATTAATTAAAGCTGCCAGCAAAACAATCAGCACATTATTTTATTCTTGGGAAAAATACATATGAGATGGGTTTGTTTTTGGTTCTCTACAAAAATCAAAGCTCAGGAAAACAAGAACTCCAAAGGCTTTGACTTAGAGCTCTCCACCAAAAGTGATGGTGGTCCTTGCTACAAAGATACAGTGGAGACAATGAATATACTTTGGAGATCTTCAAGACCTATGAATTCAAGAAAACCTTGGGAATTAAAAATCGGATAGGAATCTCAACAAGTAAGCACAGTGAGGCATCTCTTTATATATTTGCACGTCTTGTAACTTATATTGCACTTTCTTTACGGTGCTGGAGGCACCAAAGTCCTTCCGGCTATGAAGTGGTATGTTGCAGTGCAACTTGTTAGATGCCACACTACAGACTCTAAGTTTTAGAATGATTCTAAATAACAAGAATGTAGAAAATATTTAAAATACAAAAATTCTATCAAAATGGTGTTTCAGACAACCATTGGCATATCAGTTAAAGATTTTAATAATCTGTTTCCTTTGGAAATATCAAAACACTTCAATCCTATTTAATGCCAGGCTTAGAGTTACTTGTTTAGGGCAACTGCACATGAATAAAGCAACATCAGTGCAACAAAAAGGGTCACAGTAATAACCAACAAACACGGTCAGCATATATATCAAATTTAGCTTTAAATGTCAAAGCCTCTGCTTGTTGCTTCAACTGCAACATAATTCAAAAACTTCATACTATGCCTTTGTTATATTCCATTCGAAAATGACAACTCTTTAATTTTACCTAATCACAAAACAAGTACTATACCACAAAACAGTGAAGATTATGAAAAATGCTTTAAGCCTGAGAAGTACATGTTTTTCTGCTAAATGTTTAAATACTATCACATAATAAGGAAATCAAACAACTTAAACCACTAACAGATATATCCACTTTTCTGGACTCCTAATAATGAGTAGGTATATCTGGTGGGAGAAGTATACCCTATGTGGAGTGTCCTTAAAAAACTTTTCAGAGAAACAAGACGCAGCAGCATATAGTTAATTTACATATTTCCAGATTTTTCTTACTGTTTATTTAAAAGGGTTTGTTTCTCTTTAATTCGCTGAATCCTCTAACACAGATGAATATTATTCTTCTCACTCTGCAAAAGCAATCTAAATATGATTTATTTAATACACAATGCCAGCATAGCAGAACTGTATGCAATTAAGCAAATCAAGCTACCTCACAAATAAAATTAATTTGTATCTCCAAAAAGAAATAATGTGCATTCCAGGCTTCATTAGTGCAGATATTTCTGTTAGAATAGCTTTCCCTTCTATCGGGGCAAGAACAACAGTTTAACTTCCACAACCTTCATGCTGCATACTTTTATCAAATTTGCACTTCAACTTAAAATGTCTTTGGAGTATGAAGTCAGAACATATATACAATATATGTATATATCTATCTATCGATATATATATATATATATATATATATATATATATATATATGTGTGTGTGTGTGTGTGTGTGTGTGTGTGTGTGTGTGTGTGTGTGTGTGTGTGTATGCATATATATAGATATATATATATATATATATGTGTGTGTGTGTGTGTGTGTGTGTGTGTGTATGCATATCTATATATATATATATATATATATATATATGTGTGTGTGTGTGTGTGTGTGTGTGTATGCATATATATATATGTGTGTGTGTGTGTGTGTGTGTGTGTGTGTGTGTGTGTGTGTGTGTAAGGTCCTGCAAATGAACACTGGGTCTCTTTATTCTGTATGGTTAACATTGTAACATGAGAAGATGTGCATGATCCATAGAGGGATCTGGTATATCCCATCTGCCCTTTTCTCTTATGACTTGTACCTATGCCATACTGAGTTCTATAATGAAAGAAATGCATTCTTTTTTGAATGGGGGAGCTCTTCCTTATTAACTCATTCAATCCTATATAGCACTGGTGCAAAACGTCTGTCCCGGGGGCCAAATCCAGCCCTCCACACAATGCCTTCTGGCCCCCAGAGAGTAATCAATAAATTTAAAAAAAAGTGAAAAAATACTATGCCTTACTCCAGTCATGCAAACTTTCCAGCACATGCTTACTTACCTAATTGACTGCAGTTGCGCACACCTCTAATTTTAGCCGTGGAAGTAACTATTCTTTCTTGTTTATAATTTGTGGTCTGTAAACAGTAGTAACTTTCTGCAAGAGTTTGTAATAAGTCATGGCTGCAAGCCAGAATAAAGTTAAATGCAAAATTGATGTAGAAAATAGGCAATTTCATGACTGCTATCTTAAGTAAAAATGCCAGTCATCTGTACCTATTGTTAACTCGTAACGACTTACTATGTTTTGAGGTGGCCCACAAATGCATTAAGAACTCGTGTAGTGGCCCTCCCCACAAAAAGATTGTGCACCAGTGCTATATAGTGCCTTTTTGTATACTTACAGTTAATAACTATAGCTCCTTATAGTGTCCAGACATGTCTTGGGCCTGACTTTTTAAATAAGTGATATACCAGCTTATAATAAGCAGAAATAGAACGGGCAAGGATTAATTAATGAAATAACACTCAGACTGTTAATCTCAGATGTCCTGCAATAGAAAAGGATTCATTATATTATATTATATTATATTAATTTATTTATTCATTTGACATTTGTTTACCCGGAAAAGTCTGACTGGGTCATGCGGTACCCATTTTCAGCGGAGGCTCAGGGAGAAAAGCTCCAGATACATATGGTTAACAGAAGGAAAAACTAGACAGACATAATAAGGTCATACCATTCAAGCACAAAATTTGAAAAACTATGCATTAGTTTGTCAGAATAAAAACTCAACAGACATAATAAAATCACAGTGTTCAAGCATAAATTATATGGAAAGCCTGATAATAGGAAGATGCAACAGTATTTCTTAACAGATGATTATCATAACGATTATTAATATTCTAACGATCATGAAATATGGTAACAGATTATATTGGTGAAGGTGTAGGATAGTATGAGTAGAAAAGGCAGGGTGTGATACAGGGGATAGCAGGAATACATATGGAAAAGGTATGAGTGTAACCACAGGGGAGTATGTGTAGAGGAAGGAGGGTAGAGTAAGTTAGTGGTGAGGACAGAGAGAGTGGAGCTAGAAAAAGGTATAAGAGTACCTCAGCCTGGGCTCACACAGGAGCAAATCCAAGCTTTGTTGAAGTATTATTTTATAGAGGTTATAAAGGAGTGCAGTTAGTAGCAGTTTTGATTATACCTCTCAACCTGGAAACATCAAAAATCTCCACAAAGGCCCATGAAAAATAGGTACAAATCTGTACGCTCATTAACATAATTATCTAACCCCGTCCATTGCCATGGAATTGTAGGATATCAACTTTTAAACGCTAACTGAAGAACAGACAAATATGATCATGCCACACAAAATATAAAATAGTGTTTTACTTATATTAATATTTGAACTTGTATCAAACTTTGAACTTGTGCAAACTGCAGAACTAAAACACAATCATCTCTTTTCCCTTTTTTTGATCCTGCTTCCACTGCAAACACTATCTTGGATTTAAGTTATTCTCCTACAAGTACTTTGCTATCCCCAAGCAATCATTATATCCTGATTTAATTCTTCAAAACAAGGGTTTTAATTATGCATTTCTATATTTACTGATATTAGAGATCCTACATTTCTTGGCTATAGTTTACAACAGTTTTAAAAGGGTCTCCTGTTGTAATACACTTCCCTAACCCAGCTCTGACCTTTCGAGATAGACTTGAATGCATGTCATATGAGGCATATAGTAGCTAATCCTCACATGCATTTTGTTAGTCACTTTCTATTGGGTAAACTTGATAACAGTAACACTCCCTCATCCACTTCATTAATTCTCTCTTTCCTCACCCTATGTTCAAGTGGCACACGCAGCACCTCAGAGAAACCTGCCATGCTGCCCACCTCCCTTAATTCCATCTCAGCTGGCTCACTCACATGGGGTTCATGCCATCAAACTCAAACCAAGTTTTAACAGAGCTGAATTTGGTCTGTCCAGCATGAATTCTGAAAAGTCCACCACTCAATCTAATATGCATTCCAATGTCACTTGAAATAGAATCTCCCAGTATAAATATACCAGTTTCTCTATCAACACATCTTTACTCAGTTTTCCAATGTTCATCTGCCTTTCTCTATGGGCCACTTCACGCTATTATCTCTGGTTTCTTCTTATGTGACCTTAGCCAAGATGAGTTCTTTCCATCCTTTCACTTTTCTTGTCATGGTTACTCTTGTCGCCAGCAAAAATGTTTCCATCTTCAGCTTTACATCTCTCCCTTCAACTCCTTCATCATTACCTCAGGTTGTCCCATCTTCTGGAGCTTTACAGCAGAGTATATATTTAAAGCCTTATTTTACAGACACTTGCCAATTATTCAGCCTGCCTTATCCCAGTTGCCCTTATTCACCATGCTTCTCTATACTGCCCCATTTCCTGTGGGTCTCAACAACAACTCACATCCCACAGTTCTGCTGTGCTCCTGATGCATCATTGCTAGCATTCTGCCTGACTCCAAACATCATTTCTACCTGCTGAACTGTTTAACCGCCATTACCTGCAGCCACCAGAGTTCACCATGAAGTTACTTAATAAATTAAATGTTTGACATCTGGGGTGGTGTACTAACACAAATTGGGCTCCTTTCATTTGAGAGTCAGGCCAAGATCGAGTAAATATTAAAAAAAACACTGTTTAACAGAACTGATGACAGTCACACAGGAAGCAAGTGAAAACTGAGGGCTTCAGACCCCAGAATACTGGATAAAGTTCAACTGTGAATTACAATATATGACTGAAAGAACTGAATACAATTAATACAGACTGTGCAAAGTAAAAGTACTTGAACTACACTGCAAGACAATAATTTCAGCCTCCTATAACCAGTTTCTCAGTGCAATTCTCCATGCAATTCTCCGAGCTTCACTAAATCAGCAGTGGAGTGGAGACCCAAAGCCTGTACAATTCATCAGCCCCTTTCCTACCCATGTTCCACCTCAACTACTCACTGTTTATGGACTCGGACCTTTACTACATTGTTCCATTCTTCCCAGCAATATTTAAAAGCTGTCTTCACCTGGTGGTGATTTGTCACTCTTTAAATTGCTCTAAATGCTAAAACATTTTGGTAGACAAACTTTGAATGAAAATGTGTAGTTGGGACTAAGAGGATGTGTTTGTAGTTTAAACAGCCAGAATAATATCAGGGATTCTAAGTGTAGCATACTAGCATACAAAACCTTTTATTAATGTCTTGACTTAATCCAGTGACAGTCTAAGTATAATCAAAATTTAACCAACAGACAATGTTTAGCTTCTCAGTGCTGCTTCTGTCTTCCTTTTAACTACAGAAATTCAAGTACACAAGACGTAATGTCTCTTACAAACAAGCAGCTTCCAAACTTTAATATTTACTAACTGAAATCAACATTTTAAAGTGCACTGTTAAATATTATTATGTGACACTAAAATAAATGTTTAATAAGTATATCCTGAAAACTCTGACATCAAAGATCTGTAAGGCAACTAGAATTCACCTTAAAACATTAGAAAACTGCAGGAAGAAAGGTTATCGTCAAACATACACAGCACAATTCCAAATCTAGAACTTCCTGGCCAACGTGTACATTTTGTGAATAGCTGCTGCTCATTCTCTACCCTTCATCTTAACTTTTTCAGAAGTCATGTTTTCTATTTATCCTTTCTTCTGCCATCCTACACATAGCTTAAAGACAGTAGGAGTCTATGACAATCACTCAAAACGATTTATTTTCATGTCTTTATTTTTACCTGCTGGAGGTGGAGGAGCCAGGGGAAGAAGTAGTACTGTAGAAATATATTTTTCATGACTTATGATCGGCTATTGACCGCTGCAAACAGCTCCAGGTCCGACAAGACAGCTCTGCTGCTTGGGGACAGGGTTGCTTCAATGCTTCCTGCCAGCCTGCAAAAGTTCTAAATCTAAACTAAAGAAATATTAGCTGGAGCCTGGATTATTTTATTTTAAAACAAAAAACACACTGTTTGTGTCCGATCGATGACAGAGTCTCTGACTGAGACTTCAGACTGGGGCATCTATTTTGGAAAGCTGCTGCAGCATGCGAGAGACGTGACTCAGTGTGTATGAAGTCCAACACATGCCATGTCACATAAATACAAACAAACACATTCCAAGTCTCTGGCTCAGCCCAGAGCTGAATTTCGACAGGCTGGAAGGCTAGTTACAAAGCTGACATCATCGCACATGCCTCTGCATGCGATGACATCAGCAAAAAAAAAAAAAAAAAGGCAGAAAAAAATTTAAAAAATGAGCCGGGAAATTCAGGAATTAAGGGTGCCATGCGGAAACTCATGGCATCCCATTATTTGCACCTCAAAACCAATAAATGCCGAGAAATTCAGTACGGTTTAGACATATGGTTTTGATAGTTAAAGGAAGGGAGTTCCATAGTTTTGCCACAGAGCAGGAGTAAAGGCTTAGGCCTGGGGTTTTGTTAGATTTGTAAGTTGTGAGGAGATGTTTGTCTTCAGATCTGAAATGTTTCTTTGGGATATAAAAGTTGATTAATGGACTAAGAGCAGGACAAGCTAGTGGGTTGTGGATGATTTTGTAAACCATAGTAAGCTGTACGTGTTGGAGGTGGAAGGGGAGTTCAAGCCATCTTAGGGATTGTAAGGCTTTACAGTAATCAGTTAGAGGGGTTTAATTTATGTGAAACTTGGCAATTTTCTAATAGCAACTTTCTAGTTTTTTTTTTTTTCTTTAGGGAGGTCTGCAAGTTATTTAGAAGTGGGGCCCCCGTATAACAGTGAGGGCAAGAGATAGACTTTGGCCAGGGTAATTTTTGAAGCTGCTGTTTGGAAGCATGTATAGCATGCCTAGTTTTTGGTGTTTTTTTTTTAATACTCTTTTTGTATGTGTAGGTCAAACTTGAGATTATCGTCAATTGCAACACCTAGTAGTTTAGAATGCTGAACCAATTCAATTTCAGTATTGTTAGCTGAAAAGATCTTGAAGTTTGTTTAGTTGGAGCTATGGCATTTGTGGGTGAAGAGAAGGAGCTTTATTTTTTTTTTTGATTCAGTAGGAGTCCAGCATTGGAGCGCCATGTTCCTATGGAAGAGAAATCTTGTTGTGTTATGTATTACAGTTGAATTAATGTGTCTGTGTATTGGATTAAGTGCCTTCACAGGAGAATGTATGTTAAGTTATTGATGAAGACATTAAACAGTAATGGGTCAAGGATGGATCCTTGAGGTACACCTGTGAGGGTGATGTGATATGGGGAGATAGAGCCCCACCATTTTACTGCTTGCTACCTGTCCATTAGTAGCTAGAAAACCACTGAATTGAGCAGCAATGCTGGAAAGTTATTTAAGGGGTTTGCGGTGAAATTCTTCTTATTCTTCTTCTTTTGGCTTTTCCCGGTTAGGGGTCACCACAGTGGATCACCTGTCCGCTCATGATTGGCAGTGGAGTTTTTACGGTGTCGAGTTGCCAGCCTGGTGCCCAACCTTTCACAGAAGGCACACACACACACCTAGGGCCAATTTAGAGTGTCCATTCCACCTACAGCATGTCTTTGTGATGTGGTTGGAAACCGGAGCACTTGGAGGAAACCCACGTGACCACAGGGAGGACATGCACTGCACAGAAGGCACCCCAGCGGGTTTGGGGTGAAATACCATGTCAAATGCTTTTTTCAAATCTAGGAATACTGCAGATACTAGTCTGCCAATGTCACAGGCTTTGTTGACAGAGTTCATGAAAGATAATAAGGCGGTTGAGGTATAGTATGCAGGTCTAAAGCCATGTTGATTGTGGTAAAGTAGGTTGTTGTGTGTAAGATGGTGGAGAAGTTGTAGGTGCACACATTTTTCTAGAGTCTTAGAGAGGGGGGGGACAAGATTAAAATAGGAATAAAATTTGTGATGTCAGCGGAGTTGCCTGTCTTATGTAAAGGGATAATGTGTGATATTTTCCATAGGTTAGGGACATGTGATTCAGTTATGGATCTATTAATTAAGATGCTAATAGGGAATGCTACTGCCTCTGCAGCAAGCTTTAGGCATTCTGGTGGGAGGCTGTCTGCTGAGGTTGTGCAAGGTTTCAGTTTTTGTAGTAGTTTTTTTTTATTTGAGACAAAGAGAAGGGCTGAAAATTAAGTTGGGGATGGCTTGGTTTTTGGTTATGAGTGAGGAGTTTGTGTGTGTGTGTAATGTGTGGGGTATGTAGGGGTTAGTATTAAGGGTATTAGTAGAAGTAGTGAGCTGGGGTGGATGAGTTGGATTTACTTTTAGGTTGGATGTGGACTCCATAAAATACATGTTGAATTTGTTGTCTGGTTGAATAGGTGGTATACTGGAGTATAGGCTGGGATTATTTTTATTTCCTGGGTTGAGTAGTGATGTTACAGAGGACCCGAATTTCTTAGGATTGTTTCTGTAGTTATCTTGAATGCAGGAATAGTATGACTTTTATGGTGCAATATTTGTCTTTTTGTTTGATTGCGGAGTTGTCTGTATAACTGAAGATTTATGTCATTTTTATTCTTAAACCAGGCACTTCATGCTTTGTACCTGTCTTTCATTAGAATTTTACGTGATTTAGTGAGGCATGGGATATATTTTTTTATTTTTGTTTGCAGAGGGGCATAACTGCTGAAATGTTCAACTGCATCATTAAGGGGTAGTCTGTTTAGGATGGACCAGACTATAGCTTTTACAGATTCATTAAACACCTTTTTGCTGAATTTTTGTAGGTTGCGCATCATCTTAAACTTGTGTTGCTTTGAGAGTTGAGAGAGTTGAGTTATAGCCCTGTGAGTATAGGCTGGTAGGTAGTCACTTAAGGAGTTGGGGAATGTGCCTGAGGATGGAAAGTTAGAAGAATTTGAGAATAGTATTCAGTCCAGGGTGGATTGTTAGATGTTATTTTTGCTATATCTTGAAGGAGTATTTATGAGTAAAGCCACAGAGGTTTATACTGTTTGTTGGGTGGTGTGAGGTTAGTGTCTGACAGTTAATGTTAACATCCCCTAGGATAATAGCTTTGTTTGGTATTGTTTCAGATATCTAGGCTAGAATGTTTTCTAGAATGGGAACGTTTTGCCCAGGAGGGATGTACAAATTATGTGCAGATGTTCTTAGATGAGTTAAGTTTTAGAAATGTTATAAGGATTTTGGCTGTGCAGAATTTTGGTATAGTATTTGAATATGGGGACACTATCAACATATTAGGGAAAATTAGGGCTATTCCACCACCTTTTTTATGTGCTCTGTCTACTCTGACAATGCTGTAGCCAAGGGGAAGAATTTCAGTATCTTTTATTTCTGGTTTTACTCAAGTCTCTGTAATAGCAAGGCTGTCTGAGTCAGTGTGTTACCCAGGCATGAAAGTGCATCAGTTTATTGCACCTGCTCCTAATATTAAGAGTGATAAGTTTTAGTTTTTGTCTATGTAGTAGGAATGGGACCTGGGTTGGGGTGAATGTCCCTGCACAAGTTTAAGGCTGTGAAAGAACATCTATTTGCTTTAGTAGTTTTAAGTAATTTGGGTATTTGTATTAGTTTTAGGTTGCAGTGGTTAGTACTGAGGACTTTAGGGTGGGTATAGATGATGATCGGTATAGAGAGCAGTGTTAGGTTATTTGGGAGAAACTTGTGGTGGAGGGATTGATGAGGTAATTGTTGAGGTTTGCCTTTGTGGTAATGTTGCTGGAGGAGTTGTTAGGTTAGTAAGGAAAAGAAGGAAGACAAATGAGAGGCATGAGTAAAACAGCATGATTGGTGTAGAGTGAGGTAGTAGGAAGAAGCCACAAGTAACATAAATGCAGGCTATTCTTCCAGTCAGAGGGATGTATATTTTTTATTTATTATTATTTTATTTGCATTTTTTTCTCAGGAAAGTCTGACCAGGCATCAAGTAACCCCTGTTTAGTGGAGGCCGGGGGGGGGGGGGGGGGGGCAAAGTTCCAATACAAAAGTACAACAGAAAAGGGTTACAGACTTGTTGTACATTAGATATCATGCTACCTGAATTCAGATATAGAAAAAAAAAGAGACAGAGCATGAAATGACAGTGGAGCACTGTTATATTGGTAAAATTAAACTCATTACAGAAGAGTGATCTTATTAAGTGGTTAGAAAATCCTTCTATGTGACCCATCTGATCACGAAAGGGTTCGCATCAAGATCTAAGGATGTAATGGTGCCCCTCTACTCTTCCCTCATCAGACCCATTATTGAGTACAATGCACCAATTGGAATGTACCTGGCTAGACATCTCCAGCAGCTGGAGAGACCACAGAGGTACCTAACCAAGAGGATTACTGGCCTCAAACAGTTGCCCTATGCAGCACAATTGAAAAAGCTAAGACTGTTCTCTGTTGCATACCGCTTTCTCAGAGGCGATCTCTGTCTAACGTACAGAGCCATGTCCAACTCAGAATTGTTGAACATGCTCCATCTTAGCAAAACCATATCTACTCGAGCTACACGCTCTAGGGATATAAACCTCAACACAACAATGAATAGAACATGCTGGAGGGATAGATTCCCTTCGCAGAGACTTCCCTTACTATGGAACAGGGTCCTGATCTACATAAGACAGAGCCCCTCACTATCACTCTTCGAGAGGAACCTTGATGAGTGGATGGGGATCACACCAACAGCACTACTAGATAGGGGCCAAGGGTACTAGCTGCTAGTACAAGGGTCTAGGGAACTACTAAAGGGGCGGTGAATACCTCACAACGTGGCTGGGCTAATATATGCCTTCGGGCAGATAGCCCAGTACCAATCTATGAACCTGTAAGAGGACAATGATGATATAGTGGAAAGAAAGAGAAACAGTGGCTCTGAGACACAAGGATAAGACAAGAAATGGATAGCAGTCACCTATGTTAGACATGCCATTAGAAGCCAAAAAAGATCTCAATGCACACACTAAAATCTGAGCAAAAAAAAAATAAAGCAGCAGTCATGTGGACCTTAAGCTTCAAGGCATTTAAGGCTTTAACATGGCTGTGCTCTACTCTACAGTAAAGAGAGGTACAGAAACAGTAGAAGCCTCGGTGAAAAGCAGACTTGATCACAAGGTGAGGATTCACAACATGAAAAGTAATATTCCTGATATGACCTTCCTCAGCTAAAATGGGGCAGGAGGAATGTAAGTGAGACAATTACTTGTTAGCCACCACATGCACCAATCTGAGAAGATGACAAGGCCAAAGGCTGGGGACTTCAAAGA